>NC_057849.1:72275629-72578660 GCF_015237465.2 Chelonia mydas
CTGCAGGCTCCTTTACATTTCAGATCACTGGTCCTGCCTCCAAGGGGAGCTGCAAATCTGTCCTCCCTTGTTAACTTTTTAATACCTGTGAACAAGGAATTGTTCAATACCTAATTTCACTCTGTATGCTCTTCCTCTTTTACTACACCATACAAAGCAGTTTTGCAAACGTTACCTCTTCTATTTTGTTACTTTTAAACAGAGGTGAAAGTAAGCCGGTACGCCCCGGTACGGTGTACCGGCAAGAGCCGGTGCGCTGTACCAGGGTGGATCGGCTTCCGCAGGCACAATTTAAAGGGACTGCGGCTCCCAGCAGTGACCTCCCCTGGCCCTTTAGATTGCTGCCAGAGCCCCGCTGCCGGAGCCCTGGGGTAGGGGCGGCGGGACTGGGGTGGTAATTTAAAGGGCCCAGGGCGGTAGTGGTGGCCGAGCCCTGGGCCCTTTAAATCGTCCCCGGAGCCCTGCCACTGCTTCCTCAGGGCTCTGGCAGGCTCCAGGGATGATTTAAAGGGCCCAGGGCGGTAGTGGCGGCCAGAAACCCATCCCTGGAGCCCTGCTGCCGGAGCCCTGGGGAAGCAGTAGTGGTGGCGGGGCTCCAGGATCGATTTAAAGGGCCCAGGGCCCTTTAAAATGCTGCCAGAGCCCCTGGCTGCCGCTGTTACCCTGGGGCGGGGGAAGGAGGCACTTGCCGGTACAGGGTATGCCGGGGCTGGCTCTGACCTCCCCCAGCCCTGCCCCTTCCGGGGGCCAGAGCCAGCCCGAGCCCAGCCCCGTACTGGTAAGTCGCTAGACTTACTTTCACCCCTGCTTTTAAAATATTATGGACAGTGGCCTCACAAATTTTGTTTTCTGTTTTTCAGCTGTAGAAGTACCATACAGTGTCTGTTCCCACTACCTGCTATATTGTTACCTTTCAACAGACTGATTAAAAATAATGCACTTAGATTTGCTATTACAAGTTTCAGCCCATAGCAAACTTTTTGCAGCCGAATCATAATACCCGAAGAGGATACTGCTATAATTAGTCAAGACTTCCAAAGTACATCTGAGCAACTGGAAAAAAAGGAATAATTTCTTTACACTAATGTTAGCCATTCTCTGATGTAATGTGTGTTATGCAAGGATATCTGATTGTTGGGAAAATTAAAACTACAGTGTGTAATTCCTAAACAACACATTTATAAGTTGTAATCTTATTTACAGTTCATTTACCAAAAACTATTCCTATAATATAAAAAAGACAAGGTGGGTGAGGTAATATTACCACCTTGTCTCTCTCTCATATCCTGGGATCAACAAGGCTACGACAACACTGCAGTTATATAGTATAAAGCATTTACAGATGCTTCATTTCCTCTTCCACAGAAAAAAACTGGAAAGATTTCTTACTGGTATTAACAGTGACCATACAGTTGAACAGTTTTTATACACTCTTTAGAAAAAGATACATTATTTGCAAATAGTAGCAAAGTAGAAGTGTGGACATAAATATTATATGCACTAATTTTACTGCCATATAAAAATCTACTTGTAAAAAAATCAAGATTTTGGGCCAGATACTCTTTTGATTTCCAGTCCTTTAACACATCTCAGAAGGGTGGACTCTGACCACAAATTGCCAGCAGAGAGTTCACCTGGCCAAGAGATGCTCCTTGTTGGCACATCTGAGTCACTGAACACTGTGTCTCTGTCCTCACCCCCCTCCAAGTGTACAGGGTGCCCTGGAGGCAGGGAGGAAGAGTCATGAAGGAATGTAGAGCTCTGCCACGGCAATCCTCCATTGGATTACGGTCTACTGCAAAGGTGGATCTTAAAGTTGGCTAGAAAAAAATAACCTATCATTGGAACTGGGGCTGGTCCTGAGAATAGCTGTTTCTCCTGTACCAAGCAGAGCTCCTCAGTTATTAAATGATTAATTAATCCATTCAGTTTGATCACTCAATGCTTTGAGTATCTTTTTCTAGCAGATGACCTGTTATGATGCCTAGGCACAAGATGGCTCAGATAAAGAATGCCACTAAAATGTAACTCTGATTTCAGTGAGACTTAGGCTTCCAAGTCCCCAAGATGCTTTTCAACACAGGACTTAGGCCCTTTTGAAAATTTTACCCAAATTCACTAATATTTGTTGACGTTCTGAGATATGACAGTGATGGATACCTTCCCAGTACATACATAGACACAATGGGATTGCATTAGTGAAGTGAGAGCAGAATTAGTCCCGTGATATGAAAATTTCACTGCCATTTCAATCCACGTTTTCATCAAATTCCTTTCTCAATAAATTGTATATGTTTATGAATCATTCCTTGATAAATCATTTCCTGTTAAGAAACTGAAGTGACAAATACGAGTGGATTAGCGGGTATATCATTTTTGTCGAGTCCAGTATATTCTTAGCTCACTGCAAGGATTCTTTGACTGAGAACACAAAGAAAGAAAGGAACATGTACTCTCCAGTCCCTTGCTGTCACTTTGTTATCACAGACGATGAAGCTCTGTAAAGGATAAATATGGCTGTATGATCTGACACTTTAATCATTACTTTGTAAATGAAACACCTTTGAAGTTTTATTTGAGGACACAGCCAACAGTCTCTGCTTCTGGGCAATTCCCTTCCCCTCTCTTCCTTCTCCCCCCCTGCCCTTTAACTAGCTAAATGTTTTTTAGTCTTTCAAATCACTGAGTATAACAAAACTCCTGAGGATCATAAGCAAAGTCAGGAGGACATTTCCAACACAGGAATGGTTACTCTAGGACATTTAAGGGAGTACATGTTGTGTATCACTTTGTACTGCACTTTAGGGCCTTAATAACCCTTCCAGCAATGTTATACCAACTGCTAATCAATAGCAATTATTTCCCTCACCATAGAGAGGAGGTTTAGACAACCCCTTGAGTGCCTTATCCTGATGCAACAACAATACACTTTTGACACAAATAGAAAAAATGGTATATTCACCACAGGTAGAATATTCAGCCAATAAGTGTCTTCCCCTTCCCCTCTCCCCCGCCTCGCTTCCCCCCTTTCCATATTTTGGATGATTCAAAGGAATCAAATAGCTGTTCACAAATTCCGTAAATTAAAAGAACACTGTCAAGTTAAAAATATGTATGTCAACAAACTTTAGCTGTTACTAACAACCTATGTCCCAAACCTGCAATTGGATCAGTGATAGCTGAGGCACTCATGGAGAGCCCTACTGGTTTCAAGCACCCCTCTGGGTCTCTCTATGCAGATTTGACAGGAGGACTGGGGACTTTGTTTACTAAAGCAGAAAATAATTTTTAAAATGGGGTTACTTTTTACTATTTACTTTCGTATTGCACTGAGCTAGGACAGTGAATTTAAACTGACATGTTTCTAGTTAGAGAAACAAGGTGGGTGAGGTAATATCTTTTTTTGGAACAATTTCTGTTGATGAAAGAGACAAGCTTTCTAGCTTACACAGCGCTCTTTTTCACACTGCAAATAATACAATTCTAGTTAGTGTCACTGCTTCTCTCATACAATAATTTTCAGATTGCATATATGCAATTTATTTAGAAGGACACAACATTTTACTGAACGTTTTCAAACACACACACACACACACACCCTAAATGTACCTTGCAGAATTCCGTTCCATTTTTATGGCAACCGTCTAGACATTTACCAATGCAAATACATTCTCTAACAGTTCCTTGCTTCTGCTCAATGTTTCAGACCAAATGACTAGTGCACATTGGTTGAAAAGAACTATTTTTTTTGCACTTTGGGGTATAACTAAACCTATAGCAATAATAATTAATAAGCATAGTTACTATGATTCAGGCACTAAAGTAAATGATAAACATTTTGGAGTAATTCATTTCAAGGCAAAAATGGAAACGTATCTAATACAAACCTAGTCTTAAAGTACTAGGAGTGTCTGTTTCAAAGCTATTACATTCAATCCTGTCCCATTCCTATTACATTAAATCATATATGTTAAAATTAATGGGTGAAATCCTGGCCCAGTTGAAGTCAATGGCAAAACCCACACTGACTTCACTAGAACCAGCATTTCACCCTATATTTTTAAAAATGTTTAATTAACACTTCTAAGACTAGCACAAGTTTTAAATAATAATAGATAGCAAGATGCCATCATACAGAAATAAGGTAGAATATAAGGTTACTACTTTTATAGAAGAAATGTATAACATTTCACAAAGATGTCATGTTTCAAAGAGTTTAGAATTAGAGAACTGACATAATGAAAAAGGTGGAAATACATACTCTTTCTACAATGGGTTTGTCAATAATATATAAGAAATTGCTTTACATTGCTTTTCCTAAGTTAACTATGGTGACATATCACTTAAATAGTTGTTTTGGAAAACCTATTCTGTGTAACCATGAGTTAAGCCATGATTACCTAAACAATCACATTACATTATCAGTACTGTGGAAGTTACCGGGTCAGTGTCATATTCTTTTACTCAGTGCAGTACCATCATGGGAGAGTCTAAAGCAGTTTACGCCAAACAGTTTAATCAAAAGCAAAGAAACAGTGGCGATAACAGACCTCTGTCCCTTGTCCATTCACGAACAGGTCTGCCAAAGTGTTCACTGCATCATTACCCTTTTCTGGCTCTCACAACAAATAAGCCCATCACTATTACTACCGTCCTTATTCATTACATCTCTGACACATCGGAACCCAGAGCTGATATAAAGGAGTACTTTTTACAGCTGTTTGAAACTGCCCTCCATTCTTACATTGTTCTGGAGAAGTTCTACAATTAACCATGCCCACTGAAGATTTTAGACATGGCCCAGTAAGTGCAACGTGGTGGAGACTGGAACACTTGGGCATACAGAGGCCTCTGTTATTAATGAACATTTATTTCTTTAAACATTTATTTCCCTAAAAGGGGACAATCTGACTCTATGCAGGCACACATTGGCAAGGCCTCAATTCAGCAAAGCACTTTAAGTACACGCTTCAATCTAATCCCATTTAGCAAAGTATTTAAACGCATGCTTCAGTACAGACCTTAATGGCTTTTATATAGAACTTCTCATCCACAGATTTCAAAGCTCTTCATAAAGGAGGTATGAGACTCATTGTCCCCATTTTAGAGAGGGGAAAACTCATGTACAGAGCGGTGCAGTGTCTTGCCCACAGCAGGCAATGCCAGAGCTGGGAATAGAACCCCAGCTTCCTAAGTGCCCATGCAATGTTCCATCCAATGAGCTCCTCTACATTACTTAAGTTTAAATCTTGCATTCACATACATTGCACAGTAGAGATGTCTGGCTGAAATGGGGCTAGAGAGAAGGGAAACTAGTTGGAAAATTTCCACTGAATTGATGTTCATAGAGAATTTTAAAAAAATGCTTGCATTTGTGTTTTCCGTTTCCTGACCAGTACTAAAGAGAAGACAGAACAAAACTTCTTTATAGTTTCTCTGTGCTATAGTCCAACTGCCCCTAATTTGGATATTATGGCAAAAAAAGTTTACAAATTGCACCAACAGGTGCTTGTACGATGCTGGCATGTCCCCAGCCCACAAAGGACCCACTGCCCTACCCAGAGTCTCTTTGTAGGCACAGTCTGATTTCCCAAACATAGGCAAACAAACTCTAAAACAGTTCCTCAGCCCACCCTGGTCTACAGCTCTCCGAGATTTTCCCCTTTGCCTCTCCCAGTCCCTCCTGCTGCAAGGCCTATGGCAGGAATCTTCTGTGCTCTGTTAACTGAGCACTGCTTCTCAGGGCTTTCTCCCTGAAGGCCCTTTTTCTCCAGCAGGTTGTCCCTATCTCACCTCCCAGGAGACAACAAGGACAACTTCTCCTCCTTCCTTCCTTCCTGACACTCTAGTTCTTTATAGTTCTGGGTGCTGTCTTGCCCTCTTAATTGGGCACACTGGGAGCATGTGTTCTACCACAAATGCCCTGGACCTGCTTCACTTAAAGGGGCCAGCCACCAGAGCTCTAATGTGAATCTGCGCCCTGAGTTGGAAGAAAACCAAGAGCTGTCAGTAGAACTGACAAGTTTGTCCATTACTTTTCCCACTCTCCCTTCAGCCCCTATTCCCATAAAGGTAACTATGTCAGGTTTCATTTCGCCACCAAAGTGTTCCTTTTTGTACACTAGACTGAGTGATCTTTAGCCATTGTAACTTTTACAGCAACATGGGATTCAATTATTATCTTGGAATTATCATCTAATAACCCAAAATAGCAATGCTTCTCTTTTCAGAGACTAGCACGGAAATGCTAGGAAATATTCTGTATAGGACTTTAGCGCCTCTTGCATCCCTATTCTCAATCCTTCTTTTGAATGAAAAAGTGAATAAAAAAATAGCAAGAACATCCTTCAGTGGATTTCAAGGAGAAACTTTTTAATCTAAAAATTGAGGCTGAGAGATAATGGGATACAAATTACATGCAATTCAATGAAAGCCCTTACGGGTACTTCTTACACTTGCTCTGTTCAGCATATTATTATGTTCCTATTTATATTCAGCAACTGAGATTGAACAAAAGCCATACATCTCCTTCTCCCCTTCCCCCCCCCTACCCCGCCAAAAGAGTAGGATATTAGACTAGGAAAATGACAATTTGGAATCTTATACAACTTCTTAAAAATGTTCAAAAACATTTCAAAACTCAACTTTTTCTGAAAGGTGAATTGAATAACTTATAAAGACAAGCAGTTCTTTCCCTCTGGATTAGATGAGCTCTTATAGCCATCCGATGAAGTGAGCTGTAGCTCACGAAAGCTTATGCTCAAATAAATTTGTTAGTCTCTAAGGTGCCACAATTCCTCCTTTTCTTTTTGTGAATACAGAATAAAACGGCTGCTAGTCTAAAACCTGTCTTATAGGCTTGTTTACTGAATTACATCCATTGTATTATTCTCAACAACTTCTTTAGTGAGTTGACATTGTTAGGATGATTTGCTGGAGTAACAGAGGATCATGGGAAAAATCCCTATAAAACAATGAGCTTCTTATTAAGCAGCTATTACCCCATAATTTAGCCTATCATTTTAAATGACATCAACCATTTAATGTATTATTACATCATGAGACCTCTCATGGATGACACAGGAATTGGGTATTACACAAACATTTGATTGGCTAATCATTGTGTGAGCTTGTATTGCATAAATTAATTATTTAAATTTTAAAAAATCAATAGTGAGATTAAACTAACACTTTGCTCATTAGTGGTGTTTTGCCCTAGGTCTATGTTACAATTTCACTCAATATGAATTGATTACTGAACTAAATATTGATGGCTGTCTAGGTGCAAGGATTACAATCTTCTTTCATTTACTATGTGCAAACGGAATATGGTCCTGACCATTAATATATATGTACATGGTGCTTTAAATAAATTTCCAAAAACTGAAAACAATTATGAACAAAATTGAGTGGATGTTAATACTTAAACATAAAGCCATGAATGGAATATAAGAATTGTTTAAGAATGTTTTATTAGAAGCTATGAAAAAACACAAATCCACAGTCATGAAAGAAAAATACTTTGGTTTAAAAAATGAAAAACAAAAACTGGTTAAGAGGGGAGGCGAAGGCAACTTTTGTCATACCAAAAGTACTGTTTATTTTGCAGTAAAAACAAAGCACTTAGAGAAAAGAGATTTTAAAACCACAGTTTACCCTCCACTATTTTACCTAAAGGCTTACCATCCCCTGATGATAACCGAGGCAGGACTAAGACCCCCAGTAGGGTACTGTGTCTCAGTCTGGTTCTCCCAAACAATTCCCTACACCCCTCTCTTGAGAGAATGTTCTTTTAAAACCTGCAATAGTTCTATTGACTCCTATATTTACATGCCTTATTTCTTCCTGGCTTCGTCTCTTCACACACTCTTAAGTGTTTGCAGAAGGGTGGATTATTTTGAACCATTCTTTTCTTTTCTTCTTGTTTTTCCTTGCCCCCCATTAAACGAAACAAACACATTCATATAGTAAATATCCCAACAACCAGATCAACAGATACTATCCAGAAAACATTACAGAGCAGGTCCATATCCATCATACTTGCATTTTAACACAGCCAAATGCAAGGTCCTACCTTCAGAAACAAAAGAGGTAGGCCACACGTAGCAGATGGGAGACTGTATCCTGGTAAGGAGCAACACTGAAAAGGATTTAGGGTCATATCAGGTAACCAGATGAATATGAGTTCACAGTGTGATGCTAAATGAGCAAACACAATCCTTAGATGAATAAGTAGAGGAATATCAAGTAGGAGTTGGAAGCACTAGTGAGTCCGTTACTATAATACTGTGTCCTATTTTGATGTACACCCTTTAAAAAGGATGTTGCCAAATTGGAAAGGGTTTGGCAAAGAACTACTAGAGTGATTTGAGGTCTGGAAAACCTGCCTTACAGTGACAGATTTAAGAAGCTCAATCCATTTAGTTTATCCATGAGAAGATTAAAAAAGTGACTTGATTCTGGTCTAACATGTACCTGACACAAAGAGATTTCTGACAGTACCCAGCTCTGCAATCTATCAGAAAAAGGCATAGCAAGATCCAACAGTTGGAAGCTAACGCTAAGCAAATTAAGACTGGAAATAAGGCAAAATTTTAACAGTAAGGGTTATTAATCATTGTAACTAGCTCCATGGTGATGAGTTAGATAATCCATCAGTTAAAGTGTTTAAATCAAGATCTGATAAAATTCTAAAAGACATGATTTAGCATGAATAGGAGATGTGGTCTTGATGCAGACATTATTAGGTGAAATGCTATGACCTATTTTGTGGAGGTCAGACTAAATGATCATAATTTCCCTTCTAGCCCCTCAATCTATGACTATTGTATTGCTGATATAGAAACCTATGTCTACGCTCCACAGCTAGACATGTGTGCAAACTCACACACTCAGTGTTAAGTAACAGTAAAGCGGTTAGTTATGGAGGATCTTAGATTGCAAACGAACTATATGGGTATTTCTGATGGCTCAACGTAAGAGTTTTATAATTTCAATGAAGTATATAGGAAGGACTTTTTGTATTAAAACAAAGGTGAGGGAGGGGGACGCTGTTAGTAAATGGAGAATTGAGTACTTAACACTTTTGTTTCAGTTTACAGGTCAAGTTTAATTTTGTATTACGGATTACAGAGAAATCTGTCAATAAGACAATGGTACAGAAAACACCAGAAGGCAGTAGAAAAAAAAACATCCTATTATTTAATTTAAAGTCTCAATGCGAATTCTAACAATGAAAAAAAAAAAACTGATCTAAGCCAGGGAAAATATTGAGATTTTCCCTGCTATCATAGACATCCAGTCCCCATTTCAATCAAAAAGTCAAACAACGAATATATTCTTATGATAGGAAAACAGAAACAAAAATGATCCTAGAATTCTATGACAGTCAGGTGAGTGGGGAGAAGGCACACTATTATGGTGAAAAATATTTATTGCAGAAACTCATCCCTTAGGTGCTCTACAGTTTTCCTTTTAAAAAGTGCCAACAAAATCTTGTAGACCTCACAGAACCTGATAAACTAGTCACTTACATCTGCCAGTTATGCTTATTACTTTGAAATCACACTCATTGAAGCAGCAGTCATAAGACATTTCCATTACATCACTCTGACAGGAACAGTTACTTGACAGTTGTTTGCTGCTCTGTGCCCTTTCTGTACCCCCTGGCTTTCCAGGGCGTCACTTCAGAGCACAGGCTTCAGCCACTCACCACCAGTATGCATGCTGTCCCTCACACCTCTTCTACCTGCCCCCAGCAAGAGGACATGAGTGATGTTCTCTGCTAAGTCTCAGTAACTGTTCCAAACTAAGTTAATGACAGCAAACACTTCTGGATTTCTTAAACAAATAAGGCTTTTCATATCAAAGGAGCGACAAGACAGGAAATGCACAGAAAATGAAATATCTAATTAAATCAGTGATTAATACTACTTACTTTAATGCTTATGCCTGTTTCCTCCTTTATGTTTTTCCTCCTCCTCAAAAACCAAAACTTAAATATTAACATTCATTAGGCTATTTAAAAAATGCAGATTTGACAAAACGCAAAGAAGGTACCAATGTGAGTTTTCTAAAAGTAGCTACAGCACTCGACCCAAGGTTTTAGAATCTGAAGTGCCTTCCAAAATCTGAGAGGGAGGATGTGTAGAGCATGTTTTCAGAAGTCTTAAAAGAGCAATAGTCTGATGTGGAAACTACATAACCAAACAAGAAAATCAACCATTTGCTGGTGGCATCTGACTCAGATGATGAAAATGAACGTGCGTCAGTCCACACTGTTTTGGATCATTATCGAGCAGAACCCCTCATCAGCATGGGCAAAGCATGACGGGACATATGAATCTTTAGCGCGTCTGGCAAGTAAATATCTTGTGATGCCAGCTACAACAGTGCCAGGCAAACGCCTGTTCTCACTTTCAGGTGACAGTGTAAACAAGAAGTGGGCAGCATTACCTCCTGCAAATGTAAACAAACTTGTTTGTCTGAGCAATTGGCTGAACAAGAAGTAGGACTGAGTGGACTTATAGGCTTTAAAGTTTTACACTGTTTCATTTTTGAGTGCAGTTATTTTTTGTACATAATTCTACATTTGTAAGTTCAACTTTCACAATAAAGAGACTGCACTACAGTACTTCTATTAGATGAACTGAAAAATACTATTTTTTTTGTTTCTTTTTTACAGTGCAAATATTTGTAATAAAAAATATAAAGTGAGCGTTGTACACTTTGTATTCTGTGTTCTAATTGAAATCAATATATTTGAAAATGTAGATAACATCCAAAAATATTTAAATAAATGGTATGCTCTTATTGTTTAACACAGCAATTAATAACGCAATAAATTGTGATTAATTTATTTAATCGTGTGATTAATCGTGATTAATTTTTTTAATTGCTTGACAGCCCTAAATAATACATTTATTATAATCTACACAATTGAAAATACTATGTCTAGATAAATCCATTAGCAACATATACGCTATTATATTAAGACATATTACGTACCAGAGGTCTGGAAAATAATATGTGGTGCTTATTTCAAAAAGTGAAAGTGAATGGGAAGCGTGACACTAGGGCTGGCACTAGACCAAATGGCACCCCAGATGAGGAGCGTATTTGGTGACCCCCCTCCATTTGTTAAACTTTTGAATACCTTTTTATTGCATTTGTAACTCATTTCATGACTCTGATGCACAATTTGCATGCACAATTTATCTCCGTTGTATAAGATGATAAATCTGTATTTATTCATGCCATATAAGCAAATACTAAAATACCTTTCCTCTAAGCTTATAGAAACTTTTTAAGAATAACTGAAATGTACTAACATCAAGAAATTAAATTATGCACCATCATTGGTTGGATCAGCATCAAATAGTGTTATAGTGTGTGACAGCCTTAGAATGTTAACCTTAGTCCTTTAGTTCGAAAGGTCACTTTTCTCACCTTTGCCCTTGCAAACTGAAGCACAGCACCAGTGATATCCAAAGACTGGCCAATGGCATTTTCAAGCAACAAAATAGCAACCAATGTCAGTCTCTTGTCATCCATCATAGATCAAAAATATTATCTAATGAGCCTGAGCTTCGAAAAGTTGTGCTCATCACTCACAACTGTGACCGGCAGTGTGAGCAAAATCCTCAAAGCTAGCCACACATTAGGAAAAGCATACTTCAGCTCTGAATCAAGAATGAATTGGAGAACTTGGAAGTGGAGAGTTCTTCCTGTGTTTCAAAATGTGATGGATGTTGTCTAATTCAACAGAGGTCTTTGATGTCGAACATTCCCCATGTGCCAGCATCTGGTAAAGGGCCGTACAATTGTTCACGAAACCTTTCTTCAGTGGACACTCGAGCAGTGTCAATGAGTGAGCAAAAAATCTCCCTCTTGAATTTTTCTTCCGAGCTTGCTATCCCCTCATCTCTGTGCTCGTAACCAAATTGTCTTTTCTTCCAATGAATATGAGTTTCCTTGAAGACAGGTTCAGCTGCTAAGTTTTCTTTGGCAGCAGTTATGGCATCTTTAAATCCATTGTCTCTGTAGACCACAACAAAATGAAGGCAGCTTCTCATCAAAGTAGCAGCGGTTGCGATGTCCATTGACTGAGTTTGTAATGCCTTGCTTACAATGTTTACTTGGAACAGGATATAACTGAGACCAGAAATTTGAAGTCAGTGATCTCCTTTGCCAGGCTTTGCACCTCATGTCGGATTCCGGCTTTACTGCACCAGTTCCACAAGGGTGTCATAAACCTCAGTCTCTTGGTACCTCACTGGCCTTATGCTCTCCCAGCAAGTGTCACTTAGTGGTTTCTTGGTCAGATTTCTAACATTGTCCATGACGATTTTCCACCTGATAGTTAATGCTGAAAACAGGACATATATTCTTTGCAGTACTCCAAAGAGAGATTCTGAATCTAAGGAAGATGATGCTGCATGTGACAAAAGCAGGTTGAGGGATTGGCAGCCACAAGACATGAAGAAAGCTCTTGGATTCAGCACCAGGATCCTTGCCTGGATGCCACTGTTTCTTCCCTTCATGTTTGCACCATTGTCGTACTCTTGGCCACGGCAGTCCTGAAGTATTATTTTATTCTCATTCAAAATGTTCATAAACCGTTCTGTTGGGCCTTTTCCAGTTGAGTCATCCACAGACCAGAAACAGATAAAGTGTTCCTTTACGTAGATACAGCCATCCTCATCAACAAATCTTACTGTAAATGACATCTTTTCACTGTGACTAAGGTTGGGAGTGCAGTCGATCATTACGGCGTAGTACTTCGCTTTGCCGAGCCATATCAATTTGTTATCAAGCACCTTCCTTGCCATAAGGTCAATCAATTTGTTTTGCATCATTTTGCTGCAATAATGGTCCATAGCTCATGCATGACTTCACTGTATTTCCCAAGGAGCTCTGAGGAAATTACCATTATGTTCTGTGAACAACTTTATCTGATGAGCCCTGGAAAGCCAAATTATTATTTTCAAGGAAGAGGGCAATTAAGATCAGACACTTGAGCGCATTCCTCCAATGCTGTGTTTCTACATTAATAATGCCCTTGTTTTCTGTGTCTAAGCATTTATTCTGCTTGAGCCTGGACTCTACTTCCATCCATTTGGAGTAGGCCATAAAATGGCCAGGTGACTTTTCATGTTGCATCAGCTAAGTTATGCCAGTAATTGTACCTGGAAACTGCAAGCAACAATTTGGCGTTCTTGTCAAATGTTTTGCAACCAAAACAGAACACTTTCTCAGTTTATTTTGAGGAAACTAGCCAATGCCAGCCAATTCAGTTTTTCACTGTTCTCGAGCACTCTTTCACAGTGTGACTTTGAGTAGTGTAGTTTCTGCTTATTTACTGGAAACACCATATCCTCAATTTTGCTTGGCCCATTCAAAATGGTATGATCAATATTGGCAGAGTTTAAGATCTACAGCCATAAAGCGGGATCTGATGTATCAATTTGCAGTGTGTAATTTTTCTCACTGCTGCTTCTGTCATCAAGTGAGGCTGATTCTTCTTTATTGTTTCTCTCCTTTACATGTAAACCAGATTTTTGTCATTACTCTCCTTTTCATGTGAGTCAAATTCTTCTTTATCATCACTCTCCTTTATACCATCAGGAAAACTTTCCTCACTTTTCCATTCTTTATCTTCACGTAAATCTGCTAATTCCTTAGTCATTCGACTTCCATCATTTTTGCTTTGCTCGTCAATTTCTTCGGCATTGGGACAATCACTAGTGCCAAAAGCCAGGTCTAAGTTGTTCTGTTTCAGATATTTTCCCATCAAATTTGTCCCTTCCAGCAAACTAGGCTTCAACTGAGCTTTTCACTTCCTATATTGAGCTCCTGAAGGCATCTTTGGGAACATCTTTTATTTTCTACAGGGGAAAACAGTATTAGAGAGGGCAAAAGTCTGTGATCTGCAGTCTTAGCCCTGGTCTACATTACAAGGTTAGGTCGAAGTTAGCAGCGTTAGGTCAATTTTATAATGAATGCGTCTACACAAGCAACCCTGTTCCGTTGACCTAAAGGGCTCTTAATATCGACTTCTGTACTCCTCCCTGGCGAGGGGAGTAACGCTAAAATCGACCTTGCTGGGTCGAATTTGGGGTAGTGTGGATGCAAATCGACATTATTAGTCTCCGGGAGCTATTCCAGAGTGCTCCAATGTGACTGCTCTGGACAGCACTTTCAACTCAGATGCCCTAGCCAGGTACACAGGAAAAGCCACGGGAACTTTTGAATTTCATTTCCTATTTGGTCAGCATAGTAAGCTCAGCAGCACTGGTGACCATGCAGGCCCCCCAGAATTGCAAACGAACTCCAGCATGAAGCGAATGGGAGACACTGGATCTGACTGCTGTATGGGGAGAAGAATCTGTGCAGGCAGAACTCCGATCAAAAAGAAGAAATGCGAATATATATGCCAAAATCGCACAGGGCATGGTGGACAGAGGCTGCAACAGGGACACACAGCAGTGCCGCATGAAAGTCAAGGAGCTCAGGCAAGCCTACCAAAAGACAAAGGAGGCCAAATGGTTGCTCTGGGTCAGAGCCCCATACATGCCGCTTCTCTGATCAGCTGCATGCCATTCTAGGGGGGGGCCCTACCACTACCCCACCACTGTCTGTGGAGGAGGATTTTGTGTATAAGGAGGAGAAGGAGGAGACTGCACAGCAGGCAAGTGGTGAATCCGTTCTCCCTGGCAGCCAGGACCTTTTCATCACCCTGGAGCCAATACCTTCCCAAGGCAGGATCCCTGACCCTGAAGGCAGAGAAGACCCCTCTGAGGAGTGCACATTTGTAACTACAGTACAGGGTTTAAAAGCAATAGTGTTTAATGTTTGATTTGCCCTGAAGACTTGGGATGCATTCGCGGCCAGTACAGCTACTGGAAAAGTCTGTTAACATGTCTGGGGATGAAGTGGGAGTTCTCCAGGGACATGTCCATGAAGCTTTCCTGGCGGTACTCTGAAAGCCTTTGCAGAAGGTTTCTGGGGAGGGCTGCCTTATTTCATCCTCCACGGTAGGACACTTTACCACACCAAGCCAACAGCAAGTAGTCTGGAATCATTGCAGCACAAAGCATGGCAGCGAATGGTCCTGGGTTTTGGTCGCATTCCAGCAACTTTCGGTCTATATCTTTCTGTGTTAGCCTCAGGAGAATGATATCATTCATGGTCACCTGGTTGAAATAGGGGAATTTTTGTAAGGGAACAGTAAAAGGACCCCGTATATGCTGGGTTGTTTGCGCTTCGCTAAAAGGGATCATCCCGGAGAATAGCCACTTGGTGGGGGGAGGGGTGAAGGGATCATCCCAAATAGCCACGTGGAGGGGTGGGCGGAGGTGTGTGCTGCACATCCACCCGAAAACCACAGCCACTCCTTTTAAATGGCAAACCCAACCGGCATTGCTTGCTATGGGAAAGGAGGGCGCTGCAGTTTGAAAACATTCCACGTTATGAAGGAGTTAGAAGCCAAACCCTCTTACCCTATGGCTTACGTGGAAACCGAATTCTGTTGCCCAGCCGTGTGTGATGTGTCACCATACCGGCAGGTGCTCAATATAAAAGGCAAATGTGATCTTGTACCTAAAGCACATGTCTGCTGTGAATTGCTTAATTCACTGTGAAAGAGTCTCCCTTTTGTTCTCAGAAATGTATCATCTTAAATTTTACTCTCCCTTTTTATCCCTCCCCCCACAGGTGCAAATGTTTCTATGCTTCCCCTATCATCTCCATCTCTGAGGTTACTACAGATTAGAAGGCAAAAAACCCACACTCGCGATGACATGTTTCCTGAGCTCATGCAGTCCTCCCGCACTGATAGGGCACAGCTGAATGCATGGAGGCATTCAGTAGCAGAGTCCAGGAAAGCATTAAGTGAGTGCAATGAGAAGAGGCAGGATGCAATGCTGAGGCTAATGGGGGAGCAAACGGACATGCTCAGGCATCTGGTGAAGCTCAGGAAAGCCAACAGGAGCACAGATCGCCGCTGCATCCATTGTATAACTGCCTGCCCTCTTCCCCAAGTTCCATATCCTCCTCACTCAGATGCCCAAGAAGGCGGGGGGAGGGGGGGGAGGCTCCGGGCACCCAGCCACTGCACTCCAGAGGATGGCCCAAGCAACAGAAGGCTGTCATTCAAACAGTTTTGATTTGTAGTGTGGCTACAATAAGCAACGTGGCCTTGTCTTTCCCTCCTTCCGCACCCCAGCCTACCCCACCCAGGCAACCGTATCAGTTTTCTCCCTTTTTTTTAATTAATAAAGAACAAATGCATGGCTTCAAAACAATAGTGACTTTATTTCCTTTGTTATATTGAGAGTAGCTCAGAGAGAGGGAATAAAAATAAATAGGGCCTGAGAAACTAAATCATGGAAAAGATTAATTGTAAATTCCCCCTTTCCAAGTACCCATGGGTACTTCAACTCTGATAATGTGTTCCGACTACATACATGGCAGCTCCACAGATGCAGGAGGAGCAGACTGTTGGAGTCAAGATAATCTGGGTAGATCAGAAGAGAGAGTTCTGCCATAAAATAATAAACACCTCAAGAAGCCAAATTTTGTCACCCAGTTGCAGCAGTGCAGTCTCATTCACTTAGGAATGTTAAATGTTTGAAAAGAGTAGAATGTTGCCCAAATATGCCTAGTTTGTCTAAATGATGACTATGAAGCAGATCAAGGGGAAGGAATACAAATATTCAAAAGGTATAAGCTGCAAGGGCCAGATTCCAATACCCTTATTCAGACAGAGTACACCCTTTACTCTACAAATAGTTTCACTAAAGTCAAAGGAACTATTTGAGAGATAAAATACTTACTCAACATCAGTCAGGATAGCACATTCTGAACCTCAGGAGGGAGAGGAATTTTTAGAGTGGCTTGGAGAAGTATAACTATAGCTTAGAGGATGAAACTGAGCAAAAGAAAACGTTGGCAGAATATAAGAAAACATTGCTCACAAGTGAGTTATGTTATATAGCAGAATAAGTTCCATAACAAGGTGGTGTAAGCCCTAATACTATTTTCTGTTTAACAATCTATCAGGACTTTGCTATGTTCTCTGAATAAATGGTACCCTACTTTTATAAAGCAGTTTGAGGATTAAGGATTAAAAACTCTATAAGTGATATTTTAGGTCAAGATTCTGAAACCTTTACTCATGTTTAGTAGCACCTTACTCCATGACCAGCAACACTGAGAATAATGGGACTGTCTAAGGAATAAGGTGCTATTTAACATGAATAAGGGTATCAGAATCTTGTACTTATTTCTGTATTTATTATTATTAATTATTATTATTATTATTATTATTATTATTTTACTATTCATTAACATTGCATTGCTTTTAGTGAGACTAGCCACAGAGTGTGGCATTACACAATGTGGGCAAGCATGGCCCCAGAACAACAAAGTGTGGTGGTGGTGATAGTTGACAGAATATACACACTCCAGCTCTCTCTCTTAATCACTTTCCCATTGCATATAACACTTTGGGTTGTAACAAAAAAAGTATTTTCATATAAACAAACAAGCAAACAAACTTTAAAACTGCAAGAATATGCCAGCTAATTGAAAAAATGGTAACGAAAGACCATAATTTGCATAAGTATAACAATTTTTAAAGCACCTGGGGGGAAATACATCACTACTTTGCATAGAAATGAACACGTAAATGACCACCCCAGAGGCGACACCATTCACCCCCTAGCAAGTTATGTAGAATTTGAACAACTGCATTGTATGTTCTGATATTCTATAGGAAACAAGTTATTACCAAGGCAACCACAGCAAAATGTGGTGCTTGCTGTATTTCAGCGATTAAACTTAAGTATTTGCTGAAAAAATTCTCGACACTTACCAACCTATTATTAGACTACATTTTAACGGAAAAATAAATTTTTTCCCTCTGACTCTCACCAGCACTTTGCCCTTGATTGTATAAATGCAAAATGATGGTTTGTATGAGGAAAAAGCAGGGATTTAAATACACTGTAAGAAGGGGAAAATGCTTATGGAATATCAATAAAGCGAAAACATATTTCTATCCAAGCAGAATAAAAAAGAATGCGTAGCAACATTCAGCCGAATCTAATAGTTTGCGTAGCATTCTTAATTACACTATTAGGAGCACTTTGGCTTAGATTCTGAAACCCTTATCCATATTGAGAAACACTGTACTTCATAAATAACTGCAATAATTTCAAGGGGGCTACTTACTGAATAATGTGCACAATTCACATAAATATGGCAGAATCTAGCCATTAATGCCTTTGATTATGGAAAAATATACTGTTTGTATTATTACTATTTTAATCTGTGTTCAAGACCCAACAATATTTTAACTTTGTTTGATAGGTGAGACAAAGGGCCTATATTCCTCATTGAATGTTTTTTTACAAAACAGATGAGTTGCATGTAACATGGACTATGAAACCCTCAGAAGGGCTGGTCAAAACCATTAATATTCTCAAGGGAAAAACCTTAAGGGATATCAATTATTTTGCCATAAGCTCACTCCTTTTCAATTTTCCATTCTTGTATGGCATGAAATCCTTAGAGAGATGGAACTATATAAATTCTGAATTCAGTGCTATAGCATGGGTATCAGAAAGTATTACTATGGGTAATTAAAATAAAAACAAATAAGCTTGATAGGTGAAAATGTTCAGTTAAAGGCACTTTAAAAAAGCGTAACTTCACTAAATTATTAGTTTGCAAAATTACTTGTAAAAATTATTTCTAAATCATGCAATGATTTGATCAAACTGACTGTTTTGAAAATGTATGGTGAATTAAAGATATCACGAAAGACTTTCACTTATGAACCAATATATGATGGGATAACTTATCAAGTTTAAATTACAACAACATATAGCTGTATTTCCATAGCAGAAAAAAAATAAAATGATTCACTATGGATATAGTACCAGACACATTTTTGATAGTCAATCTTACAGAATTAAAGGCAATACATGCTTCACCTGATTCCATATTTTATCTAGGCTTTACCTAGCTTTTTCTAAATCTGATTTATGAACAGGTCCCCAAACAAAGGAGTAAAAATTGACTGCCTTACAACCAGCATTTGAATTTATAACAGTCAGGGTTTGTCCACACTTACCGTGCTGCAGCGGAGCAGCTGTGCCAGTGTATTGCTTAGTGAAGATGCTTCCTACGACAACAGGAGAGCTTCGTCCCTATACTCCACCTCCCTGAGAGGCAGTAGTGATGTCGAAGGGAGAAGCCCTCCTATCAACATAGTGCTGTCTATGGCATTAGGGCAATATAACTACTTCGCTCAGGGATGTAGTTATAGTGACATACGTTTGTAGTATAGACCAGGGCTCAGAACTGGTGATGTGGTTTTTTTTATTCTTTCTGTCCCAGAATACCAAATGAAGCAAGGTCAAAGCAAAGAACAAAAAACAAAAACAAACTGAAACCCCCCTCCCCCAAATAATCTCCCCACTCTCTCCCCCGCAAAAAAAAAAAAAAAAAAATTCCCCCCACAAAAGCCTACAGCAGTGCTTACAAGGAAAAAAAATATAAGGCGCACAGTAACAAAACTGAGCTAACTACAGTGAATTTTGACAGTCTGAAGTAATGACTGGAAGACGTATTGCAATAATTTTGCAAATGTACAAACTTACAAATAATTGTACAAACAATATAAAAACAAAGGTAATAATCGCAAAATGTGCTAGGGTCATTTATTTTTCATTTTAGATACACTGCTGCAGGTCCAAAGCAGTTGCCTCCATTAACCCCAAGAGCAAAATTTGACCCTTTTCAGGTAAATTTCTCTGACAAGTAGGAAAATACTATCTGTACTGTTCATAATTTTTTTCTACTGTACTCATATTAACTTTATTTGATAAATAATTTTAAGTTGGTACTAGTATGACAATTCAATGTGACTAAATTGCCAATACCCCAATTTGATTTGTTTGTTTGAAGTTTTGGACTTCTAGAGTAAGGGAATATAGCATTCTTCCCTGCACATTTATTGATTTGGGGTCCCTAGTCTCTTTCTGGAACACATGAGGTACAATATGTAATATTTCAAGTCCGCATTTTCATTTCTTGTACAGCTCCATAGCAACCGAAATAGAACTCACCTGCTTTAGAGATAGAAGTTTGCTTTCCTATTTTACTAAGATGAGGTGTTTCACTTGAGTTGAACAGTAGTGTGGGTGAGTTACTAGTTAAAAAAAATATTTTCAGATCCATAGGTTTTTAGCTCTTTGTAAATGAAGACCTCCGAAGTTGAATAACATTAGGTAAAAATCCAGTAAGGTGTCAGGTTTGAGGGGGCGAGGGAAATGAAAAGTAGATTACACCTGTATTTTAAACTAATAAATTACCATTAGGAATTCAGTTTTACTTACAACAGGACAGAGATAGTTGTCATGTAAGGTGTAGGAGAGGGAGAGAAATACGTACCCATGATGTTGATGATTCCGAGGTCCTATATAGCACTTTTCATTAGTAGAGCTCAAAGTGCTATACAATAGAGGTCAGTATCATTATACCATTTTAAAGTGCACAGTTAAAAAAAACAGTATAATCCAAACATACTGGTGAAATTTTCTAGAGGCCAAACCTACCGCTCCCTGAGGGGAAGTCTGGTAGGTTTGGGTGGAGTGGAGGAGTGGGTGGAGGAGAGATTTAAAGTTCCCCTCATGGAATTTTCATGAAATTGTTCCATAATAGGGGTGGAGTTTGCTGATCAACCCCCTCCTCCACACAAAAAATTGGATTTGGGGTTAATTCAAATTGATTTTGTGGAATGTGCAGTAGGTGCTGTGCCTCTATACTGACAATGGGCCCCCCCGTCTCACTGAATTTCGAGCAGGAAGGTTTGGGGAGGGAATGATTAATGTCTTCCATCCCTCTCGAAGTACATCCACCACATACGTGGATTTCAGGCCTGGGGAATTTGTGGGATTTGGTATATTTGTGTATATTCAGGCATGTGGGGTGTAGGCATTGTTAGGGGGCTTATTCCTTCACCCACTTACTTCCCTGGTCCTTCTCGCATGAACAGAGAGCAACAATACCTGAAGTCCAAAGGTGCAAACAATTCGATATTTATTGGGGTGAACTTCCAGCAAGCATGATTCCAGTTTCCTTCCTTAGTGTCCCCCTTCCTAGCTCTGACACCACAGAGGCTTCCTGTGTCCCTGTTCCCATCTCCCCCTTTAGCAAAACATGATTCCAATTTCCTCACCCCCATTCCCTGTTCCCATTTCCCCCCCACACACCCCCCTACTTCCTGATTGACTGCAGACTATATAGTAAAACTTGAGTTCTGCTTAGCTATACCTTAACCAATCATTTTCCTGAAATTTAACTAACCAATCCTAACATATTGTAACATGATTATGTAACCAATTATATCCCACCATCTTAATTAGTTTACACCCAGCAAAATTAATTATATAGCAGGCAGGAACAATCACAGAACCAGACAGAGATTATACAGACAAACAATAGCAAAGTGGGAACTATAATGACAGAACAATACAGAAGTGAGGATTTCACATCCCAGCTATTGTTAAGTGAGTTCTTGCCAGACAGGATGCTATCAAACTAAGTTTCCTTTTACATTTTCTAGGCACTTCCCTTTCTCTGGAGGCGATAGGCACTATCAGGACAGGAGTATATTCCTAACAGCCAAATAGCACCTTCTTTCCATGTGACTAGTTTGGAATGTGAGGAGGTGACCGGTCGCTTCCCAGTTTATGGCTGCCTCTGCTGCTTAGCCAAAGACCTTAGCCTCAGAACAGGGCCTCAGAGTGTCTCAGTAAGAGAAGGACCTTACACTGGCAGACAGTGATTTTGATTCTCTCTTTTATACCTCTAGAACTAGCTAAGTGATAAGAATACACCTAAATTCTTAGAGTATAGGCCTTTGCAGACAGGCCTGAATATCTATATCCTAACAGGCATGCTTGAAAGCAGCACAAACTGCCCATCATCTGGCCAAGTAGAGATCCTCACACAGTGGTTCCTCTCTGTGTGCAACCAGAAAGGCATGATATGGCCCTAGAAACGTAATCTCCAGCACAAAAGACTCAATGTGTTTCATGCAGAGACTTTTGAGTCACTAAAACCCTGTCTGTATCCCAGTTCAGATTGCACTGGGCACTTGGTTGAAATAGTTTTCCTGCTATTACTCATGGGCAGATATTCTTATTAAGCAAATGCAACTGTAAGAAAAATGTCTTCTCCATCAACTTCCAGATTTCTGTAGCTGGTAACAACAGTTCCCATAAAGAAAATTGTCCAGCAGAGGTCTTAAATACAAGAGCATGTGGAGAGGTAGAGAGGTAGGGTGGAACTTTTTCTAATGGAAAATTCTACCCTGCAATGACCATGAGCCAGTCTATTTCAAGCAGGGGGAAGAAATCTGCTCTTGTTTGTAAAGTCTACTGAAGTCAGTGGGATTGCATCACAACTGAGAGTGGAATTAAGCTTGTGGTTACTTTAAAGTAACATTAGTGTCATCAGTATTAAGTAGCTTATTTTTCCCCTCAGCATGTTCTGTTTACAAAAAACATACAAGTTTCATGATACCTCCACCCAGGAGCTTACTGAATACTATTAATAATAATTGCATTACGTTAGAGCCTACAAACACACAGTGAAAGAAAGTCATCATCATCAAACACACATAGTCTACTAAGGACTGTTGCGTCAACCAGAGTGACCATGGTTGATGGTGTCACACCTGGTGTTGTGTAGTGACAGAAAGTTCATGCCCCAAAAGCTCCCAGTCTAAATAAACAATACATATAAATGATGAAATGGGAAACAGAACATGGAGAAATGAAACGACTGGCCCAATGTCTCATCTCAGGTCAGTAGCAGAATGGGAACCAAACCCAAGTTTCTTGTGTCTAAGTCAAATGCCCTATCTACAGGACCATGCTGCCTCAGCTGGTTCAAGAACTTCAGACAGGAATTTAAAAATTATAATCTATGGCCATTTAATTTTCTTTTTTCTAAAGAATGTTGATAAGATAAAGCCATTTCATTAAAAATCAACAACACATTTTATCACATAAGTAGAGCTTCACATTGTTGTGTAACACAAGTGCCCAAATTTTGTGACAAGGACCCTTTTTTGACAACTTACATTCTAACCAACTCTACTCACTTTGTCCTTCCCTACATCTGCACCCCCTCTGGCCTTTTACCTTGCCACCCTGCATACCTGGAATTACTGCCGTATAAAGCCTCTTCCGTCAGTTCACTGCTCAAATCCTCCTCTTTCACTTTGCTTTTTGCTGTTGATCTCCATTCCTGTGCTATTTATTCTCCCCTTCTTGTCTTACTACCTCACTCACCATTTTATAATATCAGAATTTATAAGCTTCTTATGTATTATACTATAAGTCACAATATTTGTATTTGTTTCAATCCTCTTCCTTTATCTATACCCTTTCCTTTGTCCTTTTCCAACATTTGTTTATTTTCAGTAATATCTTCAGGAAGAGACCTTGTAATTTATTTCAACAAAGTACCTTGCAGCTTTATGGTGCTAGAGTATTCAAATCATTAACAGCAGTAACCACTTTCCAGAAGTTGGAGGGCGCCAAGGACTAAGGCTTCAAACCTGTAAACACAAGAGTGCATGGACGTATCTTTATAAGAATTTTCAAGATAAGGGTCAAAATGTGCATATGTCAAGGTTCCTTCCCCACTCTGAACTCTAGGGTACAGATGTGGGGACCTGCATGAAAACCTCCTAAGCTTACTTTTACCAGCTTAGGTTAAAACTTCCCCAAGGTACAAATTAATTTTACCCTTTGCCCTTGGATTTCCTCTGCCATCACCAAACTTTATCTGGGTTCCTGAAAAACAGAGTTTGGACACGTGTTTCCCCCCAAAATCCTCCCACCCCTTGCACCCCACTTCCTGGGGAAGGTTTGGTAAAAATCCTCACCAATTTGCATACGTGACCACAGACCCAAACCCTTGGATCTCAGAACAATGAAAAAGCATTCAGTTTCCTTACAAGAAGAATTTTAATAGAAGTAAAAAGAAAAGAATCTTTGTAAATCAGGATGGTGAATACCTTACAGGGTAATTAGATTCAAAACATAGAGAATCCCTCTTGGCAAAACCTTAAGTTACAAAAAAGACACACAGACAGGAATATTCATTCTATTCAGCACAGCTATTTTCTCAGCCATTTCAAGAAATCATAATCTAACACATACCTAGCTAGATTACTTACTAAGTTCTAAGACTCCATTCCTGTTCTGTCTCCAGCAAAAGCATCATACAGACAGACACAGACCCTTTGTTTTTCTCCCTCCTCCCAGCTTTTGAAAGTATCTTGTCTCCTCATTGGTCATTTTGGTCAGGTGCCAGCGAGGTTACCTTTAGCTTCTTAATCCTTTATAGGTGAGAGGATTTTTCCTCTGGCCCGGAGGGATTTTAAAGGGGTTTACCCTTCCCTTTATATTTATGACAGCATATTTTTATCAAACACACTTACAAATACTATTAATAGTATAGAATTAAAGGCCACCTTTTGCCATTGGTTACATGTGCACAACTCTGAGGAATTTCAATAAGAGTAACAGAACTATAAATGAGAGGAAAATGTATCCCTTAAATAATTAATCACAATGTATGTATTAACATATGTAGTAAATATTGTAATTTAAAGTCTGTTTTAAAGCAATTAGTTATTAATCGATATCACACATACTGCTGGGATGAAACAGATTGAAGTTCAATGGCTTTTTTATTATTAATATAGTATTTATATTGTTGGCCTTTATATTCAGTAATTGCAACTTAACCAAATTTAAAACTGGGCTTTTGACCTCAGATGGTTTTATCTCACAGTTTTACTCAAACTCTGAAGACACAAGGCAAGAATCTCCCTTGTTGATACAGATGGGATTCTATAATGGGTAGAGCGTTTATTCTGGTTTTAAAGTAAACTTTTCATAGCAGCACAAATCTTCTACAGGATTTCAGCCTTCAATTCTATGGTTTCATATTAGGCAGATATTATTTTGAGTGATGGTTCCTTTTAACATAAGGGGAATGCATACTTCTCTGGCTTTACTTTGTTTGTGGCAGGCCTTCAAGACTCCTACTGCTAAATCTGAATTAAGTATCTTTAGTGTGCATGATGTTTAACGTTTTCAGAAGATGCACTTAAATCTGCAGCCTAAAACTTTTAGTCTAGGAATGAACCCAGCACTTCAGGGTTTTACATATATTTCTTTATCTTTAATTCCACTTGCCAGATGGCTGTTTAAGTGAAAAATGTATAAAAGTGCACTGCACATGGATCCTACAGGATTAGTCTACTACATCTTAGTCTGAGAGTGGTCTCTTTCTTCCCTAGCTCTTCAGTCTTTGAACTTTGAGGCTTGTATTAAAAATGAAGATGGAATAATGAGTTTTTAATTTTAAAGACATTAAATACCCTGAACAACCTGTTTAAGAATTGTAGAGACCACAAAGGAGCTTAACAAATCCAAGATATTACAAAATCTAATTGTGTGTGCATGAGAGAGAGAGAGAGATCAATTTCTAAGAATATGTGCTCCTTATTTGAAACTGAACTTATTCTGAAAGGTGCTAGTTGCTGACAGCAATGGAGAATGAAGTCTATGGTCTTTCCATCCTAAATCTGGAGGAGACATCTACAAAGGTGAGACAATAAAGATCTTCATTTTACTAGCATATGGTTAATCAGTATTTTTTTCATGGTTGCTACCCAAAGTGTTGATCTTCCCCTAATATTATTCAAATTAATTGAATTGACTGCATCTGTGGAATGGTCCTTCCTTTTTATTCCATTATGCTTATTTCTAAAAAACCTGGACTCTAGTTCCTTGTATAGTTATCAAAAATGCACAGACTAAGTCCACGTATAGCTACCAATAAGAACTGTATTGCTCTAATGTGCTCCTTATGAGGCTATTCAAACTTCTGCCAGTCCAGCCCTGTTGTTTGACTGTGATTAATATTTATACTGTGAACCCACTGAACTAACTGCTATACAAACCATTTGTGAGAGACAGTTCCTGCCCCCATACTTTGTGAGTAGGTGGAGTGGGAGTCACAGAATCTTTCCCTATGCCTGTACATATAGTTGATTAAGGGGTAGATTATAGGCGGCAGAGGAGAAGGAGGGAGGCCAGGAGCCTTCATCTCCCTATTTCCTATTCCACATCCTGTGTTAGGGCTTGCCACTTTTGCATTGCAGAGGTTGACTGTGGGTAGCTAGGAATGGTAATGAGCCTGTTTCAATTGTGTACCACCAGAGGCACACATTTTCCCCCAAAGGGAGGGAGACGGGTGGTGAGGAGATTGGCTCTTGGCCCGTCTCTCACTCTATGCCAGCCTGCTGTTCAGGTGTGGCATACTAGAGAAATAGGTTGCACCATGGCACAGCTTACATATCCCCACCACAAGGCAGATTCCTAAACAGAGATTGATTGTATGGCTTGATTTGGCTCAGAATAATTATGATGAAAAGCCAATTAAACAGCAACTTATAGCAACAGCAAACTGAATTAGAACAGTGGCTCCTAAACTATGGTCTGTGGGCCCACTGGTGGGCCTCCAAGCTCTCAATGGTAGTTTATGGGGAACTGGCAGGTCACAGGCTGCCAGCTCTCCGCCTGGCTTTCAGCTCCTTCACTTTAGCTGCAACAGGAATACTATGTGACAGTGAATGGCAGCACAAGTGGTCCATGCCATCATAAATGAGGCTGGTGATAGTCCATGAGAAAATCTCTATATAAATATCTGGGTCTCATGATAAAAACAAACATGAGACCACATAATAACCCATTACCGCATGGCTATGAATTGTATACTAGTAGACAAGCCTAAAAATAGCATTTCTCAACAGCATGTATAGCATTTGTTCTGAAATGGGATTACAACATAGATCACACTAGCTGCCTTTCTCTCCAGGCAATAACTTAAGGCACACTGGGAAAGCAACATATTCTCCGCACTCAGGACTATTTTAATACCCATTTTACATGCAATTGCTGTCATCACAGCAACATATTTCCAGCTGTGAGAGAACACACAGCTTCCTGCAGAGTTTCCAATCCCAGGGCTATTTTGCAAAGCAGCCAGAAGGATGTGCTAGTGTAATGAGAAAGTTGGTAACTATTGCCTAGAGATATAACACTTCACGTCTGCTCTGTTCTTAGGCTCCAGTGGTCTGAAACAGGGATGATCTTGGGTTGGCTTCTAAATTTCTCCCTCCCTAGACACCAACATTACATTCACACAGGATAACTTAACTTGTAGGTTGCTCACAGAACCCCTGAGATCCTTTTAATTATATATAAACTAACACACAGGGTCTATAAAACACTGCCAAGTCAATCAAGAGTGCTAACTACTTGAATTTAAAGTGAATGTGCTCATTGCTACATTACTAGTAAACAGTGAGTGCACCACATTGGCAAAGCTGACCATCATATGGACAAATCTTCTCAGTGGACTGTGAAGATAAATTTACAGACTTTGTGCATTTAGAGGACCACTAGGGGTCATTTTTGTTGGGGAGGAGAGGAGAAACGCCTGAAATCGATAAAGAAAAGGACACTATTTCAGCACTTTTTCTCCACAATAAGATAAAAAAAATCTTTGTCTTGCTTGACAGAATTTCCCTGTGGCATTGGGCCACCTCTGCACAGCCATCCATAATTCTTCTCCTGCTTGAAACAATCTCCAACATGCCACTCTCGTTAATGACTGAGATACCCCCTGATGGTGCTTAACATTTAATAGTGCTGGAGCTCCACGTTTGCCCAAACAACCTTTTCCATTTACCTTACCTCACAGGCCTTCTAATTTTTCTTCAGAGACAGAAATCCTTTAAGCCCATTGTATCCTTAGGCTACAAATTTACTGAGATTTAGGTTTCCAATAAGAACGTTGAGATGAATGCCACCTTCTCATTTATGAATCAATTTTTGCCCATCGGCTTTTCAGTGTTATTACTTTTTATTTTATTTTGCACTCAAAGGGGAGAACCTCAGGAATATATTTTTTTAAACTGTTGAGAACCACAAGAGGACAAACTTAAAACCGGTGCTGAAGGAAATGTGTGACACCATATCCTCCATGCAGACATCTGACATACCATGTACTCAGAGATATAATCTCTTTTTCATCTGCAATGCCCTAGTTGTGATCGTCAACAGTTCACCACAAAAGCAAATATAGGGAGTACTTGTGGCACCTTAGAGACTAACAAATTTATTTGAACATAAGCTTTCATGAGCTACAGCTCACTTCATTGGATGCATTAGCTCACGAAAGCTTATGCTCAAATAGATTTGTTAGTCTCTAAGGTGCCACAAGTACTCCTTTTCTTTTTGAGAATAGACTAAACCTGGCTGCTACTCTAAAAGCAAATATGTTATTTCTTAGCTTCATGTATTGTGTTTTTATGTTACACTTGTAAGTGCTTAAAGAAGTACTTTTCTTATCTGTAATTCATGCAACACTATTCAGCTGACACCCTCATTTATCTTCAGCTGATAGCGTGTTTTTGGTTTAATGCAGCCAATATGGCAGTTTGCAAAACCTTGTAGTGAAGGAGGAACTGAGAAAACACATTTATTTGCCTGAACCAACTACAAATCTAATGTTGTGGAAACCCCTTCCCCCCCGCTTTTCTGCTACATTTTCATCCAGATCAAATGATAAAATAAATGTTTTTTATGACTAACTTTCAGCAATCCTGGCTTGTGAAGGTCTTTTCCCACATTCAGATTCCATTTTATTTTAATTGTGTTTTGTCTGGAATGTATATTCAACTTCATCTAAACTTCAACAGGCTGAAGAGCTCTAATTATGAGCTTTAATTATGTGGTCCAGGTCATATATTAGGTCTGGACAAACTATCATCCAGTTAAAACTACTTGCTGGAGGCCACATGTGGTGCCCAGTGTGCAGCTCAAATAAGGTGAGGAGGTCCATGAAGATGATAGGAGGGAAGCAATCATCTATTCCAGACTGCTTCTGCAGAAGTCACCATGGTTGCAAGAGCACCCATGGTGGAGGGAATGGCAAGACTACCAGTCCCTCCATTTCTACACCTAGTAGGATCACTAGCTCACTAACTCCTGTCCACTTCTGCAAACTGAACCATGTGAGTTCAGCTGCCATTAGGACTATCCATGTAAGGGAGCTGCAGTATTAACCCTGTTGATATCATGGAGACAATAACTGAAATATGCCCATTTAAACATAATATCCAGAATGTCCTTGCAGATCACTGGTATTCCACAGTAGCTGAAGTCTGAACTCTAGGAAAAAATTGAATGGTCAGGACATATCTGGATATGCAATGGTCCCTTTATTCCTACATGGAAATCAGTGGAAGCTTGGACAAAACTCTGAGGAACAGGCTAAATTTATCACCAATAACCTAAAAAAAATAATAATACAATGTCAACAATAGCAATATAAGCATAAAAATTAAAAGGCATAAAAATTTTAAAAAGATGCAGTATTTGGTTTTTACTTGTGATACCCCTTTTGACCTCAGCAGTTAGCCAATATCCAGGGTATTGTGGGTTATTTCTGTTAGGAGGAAAAATTGACAACAGATTTTTTTTATGCAATCCTGTTTATATAAATCTTATTTGGAAATAAAATCCTGTGCCTCCTGAACACATTAGGAATCAAACAATAGGAGGCAGTTTCTTTGCTCAGTTCCAAGTCTCTTTCCAGCCAATACTCTGCCACAAAAGCTCTCCTTCTTGTCTCTCTCTCAGGACCACATTACTGCTTCTGGTTGTATCTACCCCCACTAAATACCACCCAGCCACCTGCATATGCATTCAGCCCTCCACCCAGATATCTCTGCTTCTCACTGGCCTTGTATGTGTTTTGGGAGGTGGCTCCTATTACTTCAGCTATCTTACTCCAAAAAAGAGCTTAACTGCGTTTTACATTGAACACCAGCTTCAGGAAGGTTACACCGAACCTCCATCATACCATTTCATTGGATTGCTGCCCTTGTTCTAAAGTGGCAGGTGTTAGTCAGGATATCATCTTGAAAGGCAACATTGCTGGTGTTCATATGGAAGTATAGGGAGTCAAGAAGTCAAGCAATATTGGTACTGTTCTTTTACTACCCTGTTTAACATGGCAAATTTCCACTTGTGTGTATTGAAAGTAAAAATGGCAATTCTAGAAAACCATATACGCAGCAAACAAGGATTTCATCAGCTGTCCAAGAAAGGTCAAGTGAAGTCAACACTTGAAGGAAACAATTATAAGAAAAATATAAGGTGTCACAGGAAGTGATACTTGTGAAACAGAAGGTCAGTATTCTTTCCTCTGGGATCACTATGGGATCAAACCTCCAACATTGTTTTAAGAGGCATATAGTACAGGTTCTGCTCTCTCTTGGAGAGGAAGTGATACTGCTCTCAAAATGACTTGTAGTCATTTAAAATTCCATAGCACCTTCCACAAATTTCTTAGCTGTTGATGATGAGTGGTACTTGCTGTCTTGGAGAATTTAGCAATTTGTCATAGTTCAATATATTTCTGACCAACTCTAGAGGGTCACATTAACATTACTATCTTTAGGAAAACTATATTTGGGCAGAATGGGTCTGGATTGGAATATCCATTCCACACAACCTCCAGTAGGGGTTCCATAAGAAAATGTGGACCTGGGAAGGGGTTACTATAGTCAATGAGGCCTACTAATTAATGGGTTTTGAACAATTTTATAAACTCTAGCATCCTGATCTAAAATCATGGTTAATAGACAAAAATCCTAGAGTTGTAACCATAGCCGGGAAATTGGCCAACTATATTGTGCATAGTTTTCCTGGTTTTGAAAGGTAACCTAATAGAGATGGAATGGAATCAGAGGACAGGGAATGAGGACCAAACCTGGTCGTAGGGAAATCACCTCTGAGATGCCCCAGGACGGGTGGGGAAAACTGGTGCTCCACCTGTGGCCAGTAGGGTCACTTTGCTCGGAATTACCCACTCAAGCTCAGCTCAGTGCTGGAAAGGCCAGCTGCACCCCAGCCTCACAGAGTTAATTGAGTGATTGAATCTCTGGAGAGGAAGTCACATGGCCAGTCCACTGATGACATATAATGTTCATGCCAAGCCAAACCACCCTAAGCCTGGGTGCTGATCCATCTGATTCCTAATGGGCATGGAAGGTGATAGCTAATGGGGAGACATTCATTGGGTGGAGAGATACCGGGGCTGTTAAGACTATTGATAAACCTCATGTAATGAAACCCCATCAAATGCTCCAGGGTATGAAATCTGGATTAAAGTTCCCAGTGTAAAAGCCTTCACCCTACCTACAGCACAGATTTCTACACAGACCAAGGTAGATGTGTTGGGAGGCACTGGCCTTAGACAGACTGACTTGCTAAGCATATCACAGTCTAAGCCAGGGAGTTGCACAGCCTTAAAACTGTCAGGCAGCAGAGAGACACAGGACTCCACCCCACAGAGCTGAAGGCTGGGAGCCAGAAATTTTAAGTGGTGCCTTCAAGGGACCATGGCAGGTGTGGGGTGGGGAATACAGCTGCAGTTACCCTGAAACTATGACTCCTTTCACAAAGAATTCCAGACTACAACACAGTTCCTTCTCCATTAACAAAACATACGAAGTAGACACGAGCCTGGGGAGTTTATGAAGCATTCTTACAATTCCCAGTAGTTCTGGATATTCTGGCAGTCCTAGGGCATTGGGGCCAAACTGATTTGTTAGCAAGTGTCTTAGTTGTAAGTACTGCCACTAGGCTAGGTAGCTTTAGCCTTAGAAAAGGAACAAAGCCCTCATCATGGACTAATTGGGGAATCCATATGATGCAAAATAGTTTTTGTTCCCAATTTGCAAGTCTGGGTTCCCCATATAGGTTCATTGTGCCAACGATAATATTGGTACCTCTTAGCTAGGATTCCCCAGACTCTTCCTGTATCCATAACTGTAGATACTTCATTTTTCTCCATCAAACAAAAGGAGGAACCAAGGAAATAGCCAGGGGAAACTGAGTGCCACAATACACATTCAGTGTCCACCCACTGTTGTCAAACTGGTTTCAGCATGTTATCTGTGACATAATACAAGCATTATAGTAATTTTGTAGGTCTGGGAGCCTAAACACCTTCTCCCTTCTACGGGGAGTTGGAGTGTTTTAAATCACACTTGTGGGTGTTGACCACAGCCCATCTGGAAGGCTTTAATAATGCTATTAGATTTTACAAAATAAGACAGAGGGACATACATAGACCTCTAAGAATATAGAGGAGCCTATGCAGCATATTCATTTTTATTAAGTTAACCCTTCCCTACAGGTTCAGAGAAAGAGAAAGAGGATGCCAGGATGTTTCTATCACTAACTATTTTTGAGAGCACATGATCTAAACTTACCTTCACTAGTTTGTTAATATTTCTTGATACTTTTATACCTAGGTACTTAACTTGCATCAGTTTGCCTATGAAATTCCACAGAGAGAAAGGTTTCAGAGTAGCAGTGGCCCACCTTGATTATCATACACATTGTAAGGAGAGTGATCACTTTAGATAAACTATTACCAGCAGGAGAGTGGGGTGGGGGGTGAGAAAACCTTTTGAAGTGATAAACACCCATTTTTTCATGGTCTGTGTGTATAAAAACATCCTCACTGCACTTTCCACTTTTATGCATCCGATGAAGTGAGCTGTAGCTCACGAAAGCTTATGCTCAAATAAACTGGTTAGTCTCTAAGGTGCCACAAGTACTCCTTTTCTTTTCACGGAGAGAAAGTCCTTCTGGATGATGACTGGGAGATTTCCAATAGTTCTTACTTCCCAAATTTATTTTGCACCCAGACATTGATCAGAATGTTTGAATTAGGGATTAGCTGGAATCATGGTTTCTGGCTTGGATATATACAAAAGGACATTGTCTGCATATAACATCAATTTATGCTCCTTGGTATTGAGTTGTATGCCTCAGATATCTGGAGCCGTACAACTATTGCTGGGGCCTCAAGAACCAAAATAAAACAAAAACAAACAAACAAACAAAACCCCCCAACACTGCTTGTTGTCGCTGTGCTGTGTATAACTTCTCCTTTTAGTTATCCAAATGTGGGTTGCTCTTCTGGTCCATATCAGGTTCATGTAAGCAACCCACATCCTTTCATGTATTTATACCTGTTCCTGTATCTTTTACTTCATACATCTGATGAAGTGGGTTCTAGCCCATGAAAGGTTATGCCCAAATAAATTTGTTAGTCTCTAAGGTGCCACAAGGATTCCTCATTTCTTTTTATACTGTCATTATGCCCATTTATTCTCTCCCCTGGACGGCCACAAAAATTACACATTGACATCTTTTGTTCTATTTGTGCATTGAGTGACCAGTCGTTCCAGCAGTCTGAATAAATCTGTTCAGGAATACTGCTTACTATTAACATACAGTGCACTTCAACTTATGTCAGCTATACAGGCAAATCTGTTTCTATTCCAAAGCCAAACAGACTCTAGTTGAACCAAGGTTAAGTACACTTTATTGTAAGTTTTTATTTAAAAAAAGAAAAGAAATCCTGACTAAATGCTTTGGGACTCCAGGTATTTGACTATTGTAATAGGATAAGGAGCAGGATTTGTTAAAAGAAAAGAATGAAACAAAACAAAATGAAATTAAAAAGCCACTAGATGATCAACTTCAACATAACAGAACACAAAAAGGATATTTTAAAAGAATAAAAAAATCAACACAGCTAGGTTACTTCTCTAACTAATTCTAAGTTCTAGGCACGATTTAATACTATTTTAAACTTTCCTTTTTGCATTCCCTTCCCCCATTTTTCACTCCCCTAAAAAAGATCCTGAGCAAAAATGACAAATCATGACAACCACATTTGTATTCTGCACTATTCATGCCTCCTTAGCAGACTGATATATGGGAAGGGTTTACGCTAAGCTTTGGCTAGGAAATTCCCAAAGTCAGCATAAGAGATTCTTCAAAGGCATGCAAAGCTTCAACTGGGGCAGGGGGAGGGAGGGTCTAAAGAGATTGCTATGTCTATTATAAAGATCCTTAGAGCTCTCGAGGAGCCTGGAAAGCAGAGATTCCTGAGCAGGATCTTTTTGGAGGTGGCGCATGATGGGGGAGGTATACATTCCATAAGCTTTGAAGAGTAGGAAGGCACCTTCCAATCTCAATAGGTGAAACAAGAATCCATTTGAAAAGATTCCTAGTATAACTCCATTAACTTTAATGTACTCACATGAAGGATTAATTTGTGGATTTTCTTGGGCCAAGATGCTAGGTACAAGTGATATAAAGAATTTGGCCCTCAGCAGAGCATTCTCCTGAATAAGGCTTATGTCACACAAGGAAAACAAAAAAAACAAAACAAAAAACTTGGGGGTGCTGGGGCTTGTATTTGGGGAATGGTGCTTACTTAATAAATATCAGGAAAAGACATTTTCAAAGGTTATCTGAATTTATGTTAAATAGCTGACTATTCAACCAAGTGAAAAACAGATCCAAAAGGATGAAATAATGCATCAGGGACAATAGATCCACACACTATTTAGCAAAGAATGAGGCTCTCTATAAAGGACACATAAGCAGTCTCTCTTATGGTACTTTGGGAAAATGACTACAAGCCAAGCTTAGTGAAACATTAAACTATTCAGTGACAGCTGTTTGCAGCTCATCCTTTTAAACTGAGCAGAGCTGTATTTCAGAGGGGTAAGTCTCCCCCCCCGCAAGCCTTTTCTTCACACAGGTATGCAATGAAAACATGCTCAATTGGAAACATATTAGAATTCTTTTGTAAGCAATTGTTTTGTTTAGAAAAGTGCATTCCAATACAACTTAATTAAATCTTACCTTGGAATTTTCTGAAATGCATTTTGCAGGTTTAGAAATAAACTAACTTAATATTCAGAAAAAAAAGGAGTACTTGTGGCACCTTAGAGACTAACAAATTTATTTGAGCATAAGCTTTCGTGAGCTACAGCTCACTTCATTGGATGCATGCTCAAATAAATTTGTTAGTATTTAAGGTGCCACAAGTATTCCTTTTCTTTTTGTGGATACAGACTAACACTGCTACTCTGAAACCTGTTAATATTCAGAATGAATTTAAGTAGTTTCCAGATAAACTCTTCAGAATTATAATTTATTTTAGACAGGGGAAAAATATCTATGATGCCTCTTTCTCTCCTCCCCCCCATACTCAACAAAACTGTATTCTTTTAACCTATTTGTTGCCCCTCTGAAGTTAATGAAAGATTTTCTCCTGCAGTTATGCACTTAGATAAGGCCACTATAATATACACATCAACCTATCGGGACACACTTCATGTAGCTTTTGGCCTTCTAATATTTTCATTTCATGTTATGTTTGCAAAGCAGAATTTTTATTTATTTTTTATTCTTGTTGTTTTACAAGAACTGGAAAAATCCATCCTAGAAAAATAAATGTTAAAAATGTGGAGGGTACTTTTAAAGCAATGGTACAGTCTAGTGTTGTGCAAAACTGGACATTTCACTTTTCAAGGGTTTCCTGCTAACTTCAGTAGTTTGTTTCAGTTTACAGGTATTTGCACTGTTTACGTTTCAGATATGAACAAACACAAAATATGTAAAAACTCAGCTAAAACCCATAGAGTTTTGTCTAACTTTCACCCAAATAGCCCTCTCAGACACCTGAGACATGATCCAAGAATATTGAAAAAAACATCCCATGACAGTCCAAAGGCTTAGAAACCCTGGTGCGCCTGGCCTGATGTTGCGGTTTATGACAAGATGTGAAGCCATACTGTATTTGCGTTGTTTCAGATAGCTACACATGATTTGCAAAACTCTTCCTTTCTCATGTGCACGTCACTCTCACCTAACCTTAAAGGGTCAGAATTGTTCTTTTGGTCTAAATTTAAGGTATTTATTAGTGTTGATCGAGAACCAGAATTTCTGTTCTATGAGAGATTCCAACATTTTGGGGGGGAAAAGTTCTGAATCTGAATAAAAAGGGGAAATTTTGAAATTTTTACCTATAAAAGAGTCTAAAAAATCTGATTTATTTTAAGCTTTATTACTTTGATTCATTTTGTTCTGACTTTTATAATATACTAAAACATTAAAATATATATAGACACCTAATATTAGTTATAATACCAAAATATTTAATCTAAAAGTAAAAACAAAATGTTTCAACATTGTCATTACAAAATGTTTCAATGTCTTCCCGTCAAAGCTTGTCAAAATGAACACGTTCCTGCAGAAGATTTCTATTTCAACAAAACTGGACTTTTTCATACAAATTGTTCCATCAAAAGTTTTGTGACCAGCTGTAATACATATATATATATATATAATTAAAGGAATCATTCCAACAGGCACTTACAATTGTAATGATTCCCCTGTGATTAACAAGGAGGCACGAATAAGTAGGAAAGGGAGGAGACAGTGGATGGACAGGGAGCTCTCATGTCGAATGATTATTGTATGTTGGATTACCATAGCATCTGGGAGCACCAGTCGTGTACCATGAGCCCATTGTGCTAGGCACTGTACAAACACAGAACAAAAAGATGGTGCCTGCCTCAAAGAGCTTACAATCTAAGTATAAAGCCCCATCCTACATCTGGGAGGTCATCATTCTGGAAGAGTGGTAAAGCTAGTGATAAGGAAGAAAATCATTCACAATCTCAGGGCCTTTGCATAGGATTATACAGTAATAAATCATCAACTCGGTTTAGTGTAGTCCCCGAATTTGACATTCCTGTGTGTACTCCAGAATTTGACAGTACCGCAGTCAACCATATTTTATGTTCAACCACGGCCAGCTGAAACATTATATAGCTACAAATAGCTTTAGGACCATGAGAGGAAAGGCTGTGCAACTCTATGTTTGTAGTTTTTCTAACAGAATGGGAGGTTGGGACAGGGAGTTAAGGTTCCATGAAAAATGAAGGAATGTTTGGACAGCCTTGGTTTTAGGGGATTCTGACATGTAAGTTTTATTAACTAGAAATGCTTTGCTGATAAGGAGAATAAGGAGAATTGTTATTGGCTGTTGCTAGGGAAATTGTTAACTCATAATAGCCCCTAGAAGGCTATGTACTTTGTTCGGATAAAATTTATAAATATAGTTAGAAAGTGTTCTTTGGAGCAGTCCAAGGAAATTTTCTTTGGGCATGGATCTGACATCTAACTTCTCCAGCAGGTAGGGAGGAGGATGACAGCCTGGCTGCTGATTCCTTGAAACCATCTTAACTTTGGTAAATATAAAGGCTTAAGATGCTCTGAACCTACTGCTACAACGTGTGTGTGCGTGCACGCGCGCGCACACATGTGCTTGAGACCTATAAAAAGTACTTTTAGGTAAAAGTACTTTAGTTTGTATCAATCATATATCAGATGGAGGAACTGTGTCCCCATTGATTTATTCCTGACACTGCCTGGAGAGAAACAGTTAAGTTACCACTGCTTTGGGTTCTGAAAATCCTGGGTAATAGCAAAAGGAAGAAAACTGTGTTCCGGCCTAACTTGATTGCATTCTAGTAAACGTCAGAGCTTTGCTCCAAGCTCTCTTGTTGTTTTTGATGGGAAATCAGAGTGGTTTCTCCCTCCAGGCGTTCAGCTGTACAAGGAGGAAAGACCAGCACCCAAATATTCTGTCAGAGGCTACTCTGACCAGATCCTGCAAGCTGTACCTGAATGAGTCAGCTGAGGAACAGGGAGCTATTGCTCAAAGGTAGTTTGAAAAGGGGGGAATTGTTAGTCTGTCTATGCAGTGTGAGAAGGAGCTGGTCTGAGGGGGTAAGTGTGCTAATGGAATTTTCTGGGAATGGGTGGAAGGATGTGGAAAGTTCTAATAGGATCCTGAGAAGTAGTAGCAGCATGACACTAAAGATAATTCAGCGGCAGGGAGCGCTTGAGAAGAGCAGAACAAAGTGTTTTGTGTTTCTTTTTTAATAAAAAAGGAAAAGGAAAACCCAACAAGACGTAAGTAGTCAATCTACACATTATGGTTATAGTGCTTGTGGGAAGGCATAATGAAGTGGCAGACTGAAAAATTATACTGTGGGAAAAAAAACAATGTACCTGTTTTTAGCAGATTTATTGTTTCACTTGGTGTGATTTGGTGAAAGAAGTGTGTTTGAATTAGACTGTAAACCTCCTGGCACAAACAGCATTTCTTCCTTTATATACCCAGTCCTGCAAATTCTTACTCATGGGAGTAGCCACACTAAAGTCAGTAGTATTTGCTTACATAAGTACTCCTGAAATGAAGAAAATATGTATAAAATATTTTGTGCGCAGATCCCCTTACACATGGGTTAAGAAGGGAAGTGACATTTTTTCCCATGATTCATCATATGCTCCTGTAGAATAATGCTGCCAAGTTAACATCCACCAGTTTTCTGCTAGGTATTTTACATATGATTGTGTTTATTAATTCACTGAGGGCATCCTCAGAGATATAAAATGGGATGAAGCAGAGATGGTTTAAACTGAAGATGTTTAAAAAAAGTCCAGAAATGGTCTATATAACAGCCTTAACATTATGCTTCTTGTTTCAAGTGGGCCCTTCATTCCTCACTGTGGAATTTCAGGATAATGACTATTGGTTTCTCTTCCAAATATGAAACGATTTTCTTAAAAAAAAATTAAAATTAAAATGTAAAAGCTGTGATGGGGCAAGGCCAGCTGGCTATAGAAAAGTAGTGGGAGATAGATATATTAGCTCCAGGCTAAACAAATCCCTGATACCAGGATAAGTGAAATGGTAGCTGCTCCAGGTCAATTAAGACACCTGGGGCCAGTTAAGAACTTTCCAGAAGGCAGGGAGAAGGCTAGGTTGATTGGGACACCTGAAGCCAATCAGGGGCTGGCTGAAACTAATTAAAAGCCTCCCAGTTAGTCAGGAGGGTGTGCATGTCAGGAGTTGTGGGAGGAAGTTGCTGTGTTGGAGAGGCTGAGTAGTACACACCATATCAGGCACAAAGAAGGAGGCCCTGAGGTAAGGGTGAAGTGGAGCTTGAGGAAGTGAGGGCTGCTATGGGGGAAGTAGCCCAGGGAATTGTACATGTCATGTTTCTAAAAGGTCAGCTACCATAGCTGATACTATTAGGGTCCCTGGGCTGGAGCCCAGCGTAGAGGGTGGGCCTCGGCTCCCTGATTAATCACTGAGACTGGGAGACAACAGAGACTGTGCAAGGAAGGATAACTTCTCCTCACCTCCCTTGCTGGCTTATGATGAAAATGGCTCAGTAGACTTTGACCCTTGTCTCTAGAGAGAGAAGGGTTATGTGCAGGGTCACGGTAAGCCTCTGAGGCTAGCGAAATCCGCCAGGAAACACGGGACCCACAGAGGCAAGGACAGAGCTTTGTCACAAAGCATATAGTTCTTGGGATATACACACACCATTGGAAAAAATGATTTAGAGAGAAAAATAAAAGAAAGGAAAGACATTAAATGAACAAGTTAAAGATATTAAATATTTAGCGGTAAAATAAAAATGCATACATATGTCAGAAATTCTGGTTAAATGACTGCATAGGGAGAGCTTTCTTTGGTGGTTAGAGAGAACTTTTCATGCATTGTTATGATTTAGAGACAATATTAAGCCTGAGAAATGAAATAGTACATATTTATCTTTTTTTTTTTAAACTAAATTGAAGTACTTGAGACAGAAAGGTTAAAAATGGCTCAGGGAACAACCACATTAAATAATGCTTTAAGGCCTTGATTTATGCAACAAGTTCAGTTCGATAATGAGCAAATCTACTAATCAGTGCCCACAGATATTAGATAAACTCAATAGGGTGAAATGGATATTTGCAGCATAGCAAATGCTAGTTTAATGATTTAATTAATCTAAACACTCAGAAATTCGTGCTTGTTAAAATTTGTTTAGCACATGACATATTAAATGGAGACAAAACTGGTAGGGCTCCTTCCTCTCCTCCTTTCCCCTATCCCCCCAATAAATTAAAAGGGTGATTTTGGGGTGAGGGAAAGACAGAGTTGCCAGAAGTTTTATAAATTCCTTATAACAACCTCAGCAGGAACTTGAGAGAACAAGATCCAGTAATTAGTCAGATAATAATTCACCTTACATGGTAGAATAGAAATTACTTTGATTACTACAGTATATCTATGAAAGTGCTATGCAAGACAGACCTACTGGTAATCAAAGTACTTTATAATTAGCAGATTATGCTGGGTTTCCCTATTGCTACATTTGTTAGAGAATGAGGTATGTTCATGCACACTTGGTTGGGGGTTTGCATCTTTAATACTATGCTAATTAATTTTTTATCCTGTCCATCAAATTAATGTGTTAATTGTGACAACTCAGGGAGCTTTTCTTCACATGTGTTGACAAAGAAACAACATCTTGGTAATAAACCAATGTATTTTCCCCTCTAATATCTTCATTTTATATTGAAGGATACAATTGATTAAAAACGTGGAAATGCAGCATTTCCAAGCCACTTCAAGCCCAGCACTTTAATATACAGATCAATGGGCCATTCTTAAAGAGAATTCAAAAACATCCTGGAGAACTGGTTATCTGAAAAGCTGATCTTTAACTACATAAAGAAGTTCAATAATCTTTTCAACTACTTTTTTTTTTTTTTTTTTACGGTAAACTCCCAGGCACTTTTTTTAACCTGGATTTTTTAATGTAGTATTATCCAGAGACATGCAATTAGCTACAGGAATTGACATTTGTCAATTGTGGATGCCTGATTCAAATTATTGTAACTATGGAATAAATGCAGAAACAAAAATTCACTTTGAATTGTTTATAAACAGTGCTAAAGCCAAATTCACATTTGACAATTATCTCCTACTGCACCATCTACAGACTTGAAATGCTAGAGAAAAAGATAATTTAGATGACTCCCTACATTAACCTGGACTGACTAATTCACTTGATAATGCTTAAATAACATTAAAAAAAATTGCAAAAAAGATCTCTGTCCACCAGATTTAGCAGGTTAATTTGCAGGTTAATGAGACGTCAGTTAACTCAGTGTGGGTATATATGGACTAAATTATTTTCAGGTGCATTGAACAGTATCTGCATAGAATTTACATATTTGGAGTAGTATCATTTGGATATTATATAAAATAAGAAAAATAACGTTCACAAACATAAGTGTTTCTACTTTTAACGTTATTAAAGATTCCAATGTGCAAATATTTGCCTCAATACATGTCTCTGGTGAGTGCCAGGCCCCTTTTAACATCAAGCCTCACATCAACAAAGTTTAGTCTCTCTAGCTATTAATACATATTTACCAAAGCTCAATTTAATCTTATAGACTTTACCGGTCAACTGAAGAGAAGACCACATTCTCACATTAAAGCAGAGTAGTACTACGAGCTGTCAGCAAACTGCCAAACCTAGGTGATGCAATTTATATTACACACAGCAGAATGCTGCATTAAACAGGCTGACAATACCTTTTGATAGGTGAACAGCTGAAAAGACCAAAAAAGAAAGGTGCTGACATAAGAAATATGGCACTCATCCTTCCTTCGACTGAGCTCTCATTTTCAATCACATTGAGTTCAACCCTTCTTTGGCCCAGGCTCCAGGATTCTAAAGCCTTCTGAGGACAACTGTTCCCTTCAAGCCTATACAGCAAGCAGAATGATTCACGGACATCTTATGAGCCATAAATAAAATAACTGTCTGCTTTCTGGCCTGCACGGAGCTGTCCTCAAGTTTTTCAATATACATACAAGAATTGCCTAGAAAGGTGCCAGGTCCCATGCACAGAATCTCTCATACCCCACTCCTACACCATTATCCATCCACACACACAAACACACACACACAACCTTCTCCCTTCTTCCTCTTATCCTGTTCCAAACCCCCACAAAAAATCCACATTCAATTACAGAATTCACCAACCAATGTCCATACTCTTCTTGGGTCCACCCCAAACAAAGTTGCCCCCCACCTCATCATCTTGGCACCTGATCCTCTTGTGATGGTCTTTACAGCTGTTCACCACTTGCATACCTTTATGATAATTTTTGCAATTCCTGGTGAGGTATCATTTGAAAACTCATAACTCACTGGTCAATATTGTCCTGATAAAATATCTGTGGCGACGTTGTATAAGTTATAAGGCAAAGCTATAAGATTCCACTGTATGGTGTTACTAAGACATAGTCCAAGACTGTGGAACTGCCAAACCAGTTCCTCAAACACAAAAGACAAGGTGACACCTCAGCCAGGTGTAAACAAACCAAATGGGCCAACACCTGTTTAAGTGGCTATTCATTGGCAGGAAAAGAAACCTGGGTTAAAAATCTACATCTTAAAAATAAATAGTGTGGGGTTCCTGTCCACAAAGACCTTTTGTCTCAGGAATCTCAGCTGTAGATGCTTATCGAAGAAGGGCAAGAACTATAACAAGCGAGGGCAGATGCCCCAAATAATTTCTCCCTTTCTCTCTGCCCATGGCATTCACAATACCTGAAGAACAAAGGAAGCAGCACTGGACTGGGAGTGGAATCCTGAGTGAAAGAAGTTCAACCAGTAAGACTGCTGAAACATGGTGCGAGAGACCTTGCTGTTGTTCAAAATTCATTCTAATTTGTTAAGTTAGACACTGGTTCTGTTTTACTTTTATTTTTCTTATAACTAATTCTGACTTTTATACCTCATTACTTATATTCACTTAAAATCTATCATTTTATGGTTAATAAACATGTTTTATTGTTTGAATTGAAGTGTTTGGGAAACTCCATTTGGGATAATAGGATTTGTGCATACCATTATCTATTAATAAAATGACTTCATCTGAGCTTGTACCGTCCAGGAGCGAGCTAGACAGCACAAGATATACATTTCTGAGGAAAGTCTGTGACCAGGAGTTTGCTCTTTTTGCTCTGGAGAGTAATTCAGGAGTGGCTGGTTGCAGCACTCATATAAGTGGGAGTAACTTACACGCTGGAGGCTATGTGCGAGAAGACCAGGAGTTTTAGCTCTCACAGCCATGCAGTGTAAAAGGCATCTCAGTATAGAGAGCTGAGTATGTCCAGATTGTATGCTGAGTCTGTCACACACCTATACAGCTGGTCTCTAAATGGAACAAAAGGGAAGAGATTTGGACACATATGTACTCCAAGGATTATCTTCCTCCTCCAATAAAGAACTAGAGGAGAGGCATATGTATATCATCTTCTTCTTCCCTCCATCTCCTAGCTGGATCAGTTTCTGATACCTCATTTCAGGTTCGAGTGTCTCTGCTTCCTTCCCCAGACCTGAAGAAGAGCTCTGTGTAGCTCAAAAGCTTGTACTTTCCACCAACAGAAGGTGGTCCAATAAAAGATATTACCTTACCTACCCTGTCTCTCTTATATCCTGGCACCACACAGCTACAACATTGCAATAAACTGTGTTGTTATGTATATAAGAAAAGAAAAAAAAAGATTATCACATGTATAAAACCTTATACATGAAGGAATAAAGATAATGCTTGATGTGTATCTGAATATAAGGCACACCAAGCGATGATTATTCCATCTGACCAGTGAACATATACTGGTAGAGGAAGAGATTAGTCTGGCATGTCAACTCATTATTGTATAAAACAGTTGCACTCGTTTGCTCAGTTAACTGTTTTCTTGATCTAATGGTAAGAAACATTTCTCTTAGAGTTAGCTTAAGGCTTAGGCTGGATAGACTGCCACGTGGGGGCTTTACAGCCAAAGACTGCTCCTGGATGGCATCTCTGTGAGCAGAAGCTGTGGGGAAAGGCCATCCTGGAAACAATATCCCTAAAGTAGGAGAAAAAGAAATGAGGAGAGATGGGGAATGAAAGAGTGTTATGGGAGGTAAGAAGAAGAGACCCTGGGGTGTGGAAGGGGTTGGTTGTTGGCTAGAGAGGCAGGAAGAAGGATCCCAACCAAATTATTTTCTTAAGATGAAAATACGTCCTGGTTGGTCCTTAATTCTTACCAGCAAAACTGACATATTTGAAACTGAAGTCTTTTTTCTTTAAAAATTAGCAAGCCAAATTCTCTGCTGGTGTTAATGTAGCTGTACTGATACACTGATAATTTGGCCCAACCTTTCTAGGATTTCTGCTGGCACCCTTTTTAAAACTGAAAAGTGTCAAGATTTGTGATACCAGCAGTGGGACCCAGTGCCAGATTACAAACCATGTTTCACACTCCTTTAATACAGGTTTGAAAAAAAGTTCATGCTTCTACATCATACATTTCCACTACCAAACACATTTACTTTTCTGACATAAAAGCAGGATAAAGACCAGAAGCCAGGTTCACATATTAAGACCCCACAGTGTTAGCATCACAAAAATGGTCACATTCTGGCAAAGTAACAGCTGCTCACAGGGGGATCAGAAAAGTTTATTTAATTTATAACTATTATGAAATACAAATCTCAGTTTATAAATGATATGAAGATCTTTGTGCAAGGCAAATGAGTTTTCATTTTGTTTTATTGTTTGTTTTTCAAGAGTCACAACAGTCTACTGTGAACTTTCAGTGTACTGTAATGAGACACAATTATGTCGAATGTTTTCAAGTCCTTCCCCCCTTCCCCCCCCCCCCCAAAAAAGGTACTAGGGACCTCAGTTTGAGAGTCAGTGCAGAAGGACAATGGCTATAAATGATGCTCCTCCAAAAATGAGATAGATATGTGGAGCAGAAGGTTGTATTGCATTACTAAAATATTCTTCAAGGGGGCAAAATATATTTTTACTGCCTCTTACAAATATTAACTTCTACTGTGCTTTTATAAAGATGTGTCATTTATTTATGTAAGTTACTGTGGCTCCAGCTGCTCACCCTTCAGCCAAAGTGTAAATAAAATATCCAAATGGTATGTTACTTTGGCAGTTACAGTACTCCTTGTTATTTATTAAAGAGTTTCATTACTTAACGCAATTTTCCACATAAAAAATGGTTTCTAGTCATCATACAAAGCTACTGTTCATAAACTGGCATGGGTAAATTCAAAATAATCTCCAACATTTCTAATATTTTTCCTTCACCCCTGCCATTTGGTCATGACATCGTCTTCACCCACTTATCCACGTAGGTATCCTGAGGTGCTGGCTGACTTTTAGAAAGAAAGATATGAATAGAGCTTTTGAGTCCTAAGGGGATCTATGTCCCTTTCACTGAATAGCTCGTGTTAATGCCTATGAGACTTAAGTATGTGTAATAAGGCCAGCAGAGACCCCCTGCTTTATGGTTCTCAAGGTGAACTGCAAATAAACCATGGACCCAACCCATACACAAGCAAACCCTCTCAGTGAAGCAAAACAGAATCAGGGGACCATGAGAAGTTTTCTGTAACAGGACTTGTGAGCATAGCTTCCTAGATACCAGTTTGAAAATGCAACCATAACAGTCTGATTGAACTGCACATAGTGTCACCCAGACTGCATTAACTGAGACTTCAGATTATTATTTTATTAAACATGTCCACCTCTAACATAGGCTACTATGGAAAAAATAGGTGGTATATTCTCGAGTAAATGTTTACAGTCTCAGTTATGCAATCTCCATTATTGCTGAAGAGAAGCTGGATAGCTAAAGGTCAATACCATCACTGGTAAAAATTTAGACACTAAAAGCCTCTATTTTATTCAGAGACAGACATTAAGTCAACAGATGTCAGTGTATACATTTGCCTTTTGCAACTTTCACACTGATGTTTCTTCATCTGTTATGTTTCAGAGTAGCAGCCGTGTTAGTCTGTATCCGCAAAAAGAAAAGGAGGACCTTAGAGACTAACAAATTTATTTGAGCATAAGCTTTCATGAGCTACAGCTCACTTCATCAGATGCATGCAGTGGAAAATACGGTGGGGAGATTTATATACACAGAGAACATGAAACAATGGGTGTTACCATACACACTGTAAGAAGAGCGATCAGGTAAGGTGAGCTATTACCAGCAGGAGAGCGGTGGTGGGGGGGAATCTTTTGCAGTGATAATCAAGGTGGGCCATTTCCAGCAGTTGACAAGAACATGTGAGGAACAGTGTGTGTGTGGGGAGGGGGGGGAATAAACATGGGGAAATGGATGTGTCATTACACAAAGTAAAACTATTTCCCCATGTTTATTTCCCCCCCCACACACACACACTGTTCCTCACATGTTCTTGTCAACTGCTGGAAATGGCCCACCTTGATTATCACTACAAAAGTCCCCCCCCACACCCCGCTCTACTGCTGGTAATAGCTCACCTTACCTGATCACTCTTCTTACAATGTATAGTAACACCACTGTTTCATGTTCTCTGTGTATATAAATCTCCCCACTGTATTTTCCATTGCATGTATCCGATGAAGTGAGCTGTAGTTCACGAAAGCTTATGCTCAAATAAATTTGTTAGTCTCTAAGGTGCCACAAGTACTTCTTTCCATCTGTTATGTCTAGCTTATGTATTAGATGTGCAAAAATGTGTGCTACACATAATTTTCATGAATGTGTATGCAAACTGTGTAACTGTCCATGGAAATAGCAAATGGTTATGTTTTTAACTGCATGCACACCAAGGGAATCATATCCACAGTTTAAGTGTAAAATTATGCTTCACCAGTTTTGGGAAACAAACAAACAAAAGAGTCCCATGATTATTCCTGGCGTAATACTATCAAAATTATTGAGCTCACACAATTTCTCAGCTTAGGCTGTTTTGTACATCATAGGGAAAAAATGATCAATGAAAATGCATTGTCCAGAGTCAATCCATCATGTTATGTTGGAACACCTTTGTAGCACCATTTAGTTCCTTTTCTGAATGATCCTAATTATCTGCACTTAAGCTTCCTTTCAAAAGGCAAGAGAAAAAAATCAGTTTCAACTTTTTATTTCTCAAGCTAACCTACAAATGACATTAAAATTGCTGGTAATGCTAAAGCACTACTAGCCACCTACACATTTTTATTGAAAGACTGCAGCTACAATTCATTACTTAATGACTAAGCTCTGCTTGCCAGATCACATTCGTGCTCAGGACTGGGAAGTGGCTGGATTTCAAGGGCCTTGCAATAACAGTAACGATCAAACCAGCCCCTTTTGTTGCATTTTTGCAAAACCAATATGCTTAAAATAACACTTGAATTGTATTGGCTTCTCTATGAAGACTTATATTCTATGCCATTACTTTGTCAGTATAAATTTATTTGGTGTTATTCAAGTGTATGAGTGCACATAAAGCTCTCTTAAAAATTGTGTGTGTTAACTTAGGTGACTCAACTAACTAAGAAAATGTTTAAGATAAAATTCAATTAAGAGGATACCTACAGTGGATTTATTACCTCTGCTGTCTGATACAAACATTACTCAGCGAAAGCTAAATGTCAGAACTAGTCAGTTATTCCAAAGCAGTATAATCCTGCCCATGCATATTTTTACATGTACAAAAAATAAGGCCTGTTTAATGTGATAATCATGCCTGGCACTAACTATCTGTGTACAATCTATGCTAATGGATCATAGATATGAGAATGCTCTTATTTATATATTTGGTTTAAAAAATGAAACATTTTAAATTAAAGGAAATTTATAACTAATCTGCTATGTTTAACAGCCAACAAAACCATCCCTCCAATAGCAAGCCCACTGACATTTTTTACATAAGCACACCTAGATCCTGTAAGTACCATACAGCACTTTTAATCCTGATTAGCTGGGAAACCAAAAGGAAAAAAAATGTTCACCCTTTTTGTTCCTGTCTCGTGCTTAATCACTGACTTCAGATCCATAGGTCACCAGAGAGCTACTCTCAAAGAGGAATCAGGCATATAACCAGGATGACAGAAGAGGTCTTCTTTGTTCAGAAATTGGGGTACCCTCAGAAAAATTACATTTCAAGTCATATCTTGAAAATTAAACTTCTGATTTGTCAGGTCGAGGAATTTTGGGGGATGCTGTCAACTGTTAATACCATGAATTTTTAGGCACTAGTACAATTTGATTTTTGATGAAAGGCAATGAAAATCACTTTTAAATGGTAAGCCGTCTCTTGGAGAAATACAAATGTGCACTTGGGAGATTACATCAGTCTGGATATAAATCCAAGAATATATACGTATAAAGATAAAGATAACATTTCTCCTATTTTAATACAAGCAGCAACTTCTATACTCTATGAGGATTAATTTTCTTTAAACAAGGAGATATTTCCTCAGAGGAAAAATTAATATGGTAGCCTTGAAGGTAACAAGCAATCGAACTGCATGAACCAACTCTAGTAAAATTGCCTGTGGCACACTCTCCAGGGAGATTCTACCATTTTGTATGTGACTCCAGTAAGTACAGTCTAGAATATATCGGTTTAGGTTGTTATATCACACTTATCACCATCGTATTTGAATGCCGTTGACTGTGGCTATAGGTGCTGATTGCCTGCATGTCTGCAAACTGCATAGACACAGCAAAACAAGAAATGCTTTTCAGAGTGTGTTTTTATATTGAAACAACCCCTTCTTACAACTTCAAAACTTTTAAAGAATAATGCACAAGCCTACTGCACAAGTCGAAACACTGGATTTTGTTATTATGATTGCAGAATAAAAAAAATTATCCATCTCAGACTGTGGTAAATGTGAACATGTGTGTATTCTGCACCTCCACTCTTCCTCACACACATGGTAAATAAGTGCTAACTATAATAGACTAAGATATTATCACATCTGAGTAGCAAGGCATCTCTCCTCACTATGATTGACAGAGGTAATGAGTATTTTGTTGTGGTGGTGGAATCACAGTGTAATGTACTGTACATGTCTGAACATTGCAAACTTTCTCTGATTATTTTCAATCTGCTTACCTAGTTTTTTTTAACCCTGTATTTCTCTGGATCCATACGAGAGGAGTAAAGCCACAGTTCTAAGAGTTGATCAAAATATTATTCCTGCTTCTAGAGACTTAACTTATTAACATTTTAAAATATGAATGAATAGTCCTTTGTATTAAAAAAAACCCCAAACAATTAGATTTGTCTTTTTCTGTTTTGGGTAAGGAGAGCAGACTAAGTTTGTGTATTGACAGGCACAACTCTATTCTGTTTGTGGAAAACACATATTTTTAAGGAAAAATACATGTAATATTTATTTTCCATATGTTAGAGAAACAAAATAAGTATTGGGTATTATGGGTTAGATTAAGGCTTGTTGTCAACTTAATGTTATGAAATAATAACACATTTCTCTACTCCAAGGACTTCCATGAGGAAGCATGGTTACATCAACCCACTGGTATCCTACTTGTGCAATAAAATAAAATAAAACCCCTCTCCCAAAAAAAGAAACAAACAAACAACAAAACAGACAATAACAAATCAAGCACTGATTTTCTCTTCTCTGGACAGGGGCTGGTCAGAATTGCAGATACCTATTGTATACAAGTGAATTCAAAGGGGACCCATTATAGTAAGTGGATAGCTCCACTATAGCTAAGGCTGAGACGAGCTTACTGCTTTACAACTGAATTTTCCTGGGCCTCTATTAATATTATATCAAAACAATGGTAGGAAGAGTGTGAGGGTAAAAGAAGATATTAGAAATAGGTTTTCCATCCCTACTGTTGAGTTTAAGTCATATGGTAACAACGTCTATGTCTTGGTACGAAGAGGAAGCCTTCGTTTGAGTAATATGTAATTACATTAGGATTAAGCCAAAGAGTAAATGGAAACAAGTTAATACAGTTTTCTCTGTTTCATTCTACAAATGAAGAACCATCTCTCAGGTAAGTGGATACCACTTCAACAGAAGTGCAATTCACTTCAGTGGAAATTGTGTGATCATATCTGAGGACAGATCTTTACTTAAAAAAAAGCACTTGAAATTAAGAGTTCTTTTCAAATGTCTCAAAATGCCCTTTCAAACTATGGTATGGTACCTCTACATTGTCTATGGAAGGGCACAATTCACAATTTTGGGAGGCAAAAGCTAATTTTGCTATTTTCTTGATGAAGAAGTTCAGTTTCTGACTAGATGGTTTTCTATTTACGGCACAAGTGTATAGTCATCAGCATTCAATAACACTGTAGAATTTCTGAGCAGCAAGATAGATTACCTTCTACTCCTCCAATGTCATGGCACTCAATAAGATAGGCTTACAAGCTAGTACATATGAAAAAATAAACCACCAAAAAAACCCCTTGTGTGATGCATAAGTACTCAAAGAAGTAGGAATCAAACAGAAACTATTATCCAGGAAGTGCAAAAGGACAAAACAAGAACAGTTGTTGTCTTTAAACAGATGTACACTTTACAGGACACTGAAAATGAATGTCATTAATTAGTGTATGTGATTAACATGATAACAGAACAAATAAGACTGGGCATTAGACAACAACCTTATTCATTCAAAAAAATGTCATTTAAAAATAACAAATATTGTTTATTCTCTAAAGAGCTTCTGTATCATAATTCACTAATTTTAGTTGTACATGATGCCAATAAACTTTATAGAAATTCAATTTAGTGTAATAACCTGCTGTAAATAGAGAAAAGTATTTATTCTAAATCACCTGCCAATTACAGAGGAACTGTGCGGCAACAGGCCCTCTACCTTTGCCTTTATTCCACTCATGTTATATTTTTCTACTAGTTGCCAGCATGTAGCTGCACAGGGAGAACCTGTAAATGAGTGGTGCAAAGTCAAGGAAACTATTTACTCAAGTAAGGGTGTTCAGGATTGCAACTTACTACTGTTACTACATTTTGTAAAATCTGCATGATTATTTATAAATAAAGCTACGATTTAGTCATGGATGTCGCGGAAGTCACGGAATCTGTGACTTCCAGCAACCTCCATGACTTCAGCCTATGGTGGCTGGGAACTGCGGGGTACCCCCGCTGCGTCTGGTGCTCCAACATTTCCCAGCCCCTGGGCAGCAGGGAACCCCTGCAGCTCCTGGCCCCTGTGGGTGGCACGGGAACCCCAGAGCTCCTGGCCACCATGGCCAGTGGGGGTACCCCACAGCTCCCTGCTGCTGTGGGCAGTGGGGGATCCTGGAGGTACAGCTGGCAGGGGAACCCCGCAGCTCCAGCTCCCGTCTGCCATGGTCCCCCGGGGCTGCGGGCAGCAGGGGTACCCTGCAGCTGCTGACTGCTACGGGGGCACCCCAGAGCTCCCAGACTCCGCAGGTGGTGGTGGGGGACCCCCGTAGCTGCAGGTGGCAGGGATACCCCACAGCCCCCAGCTGCTGCAGGCGGTGGGAGGCCCCGCATCTCCTAGCCATGTGCTCCAAGTGGACCCTGGAGCTCTGACACCCAACCCGCAGTGGGGGCCCTGGAGCTCCTAGTTGCTGTGCAGCTGCCCTGCTGCAGGCGGTGTGGGGACCCAAATATCGCCATTTTGTCACAGATATTTTTAGTAAAAGTCCCAGACAGGTCACGGCTTCCATGATTTTTTCTTTATTGCTCATGACCCGTCCTGACTTTTATTAAAAATATCCGTGACAAAATCTTAGCCTTATTTACAAATGATTTCCAGCATGGCGTGTAGTATAAGAAACTTAACTGACATTGAAACTGTGATTTTCTTTCGTTGCTCTAATTTTTAACAGTTACTGGGATGGCTATAAAATTGACTTGAGTTTCTCTGTTTTAATCCTAATGTAAAGGGACTTTTTGTTTAGCTGCTGAGGCATGAAGAAATACCCACTGACATCAAAACACAAAAATCTGTACAGAAGGAAATCAATAAAAGCACTGCCTGTGTTTTAGGGGTTTTATGCGGGTTTTTTTTTCCCCTATTGTGGGCATTTAAGTTGAAATTGTGGTTATGTCATTTTAACCTTGAGACAGTTATAAAAGGCCGGGATGATTAAGTGGTTAAGCATGAAGCATTTGTCACTTTCCTCTTACATAATGTCCAGATTTGGAGTTCACACTTAAAAAGGATGTTGAAAAACGGAAAAATGTTCAGAAAAGAGCTACCAATATGAGTCCACGTTTAGAAAACTTGACTTAGCCTGACTGTAAGAAGCACAGTCTGCTTAGTTTATCAAAGCGAAGGTTAAGAGGTAACTTGATCGCTGTCTATAAGTATCCGAGTGTCGGACAGATTCTTCATCACTTGAAGTCTTTAATTCAACACTGGATAGCTTTTGAAAATATTCTGTAATTATAACAGAAATTATGGGCTTGATGCAGAAATTATTGTGTGAGATTTGTTGGCCTGTGTTATGCAGTAGACCAGATTAGATGATCAAAATGGTCACTTTACATTAAGAATCTATGAATCTATATAATGAAAAGATTTCTGAGTGTAGATGGCTTTTTAGCATAGGAGACATTGGCCAGCTATACTGACAGGAGTCATTGCATATGGGTTAATCAGGCTGCAACATTATTATTAGATTTCTGGGACTACGCAGCCGATAAAAGTGTACAGTGCAGGTAACTCTATTTCATTCAATATCTATCCAGTGGCTTCTGCCAGCCACCCTCTTTTTCCATCCTGGTCCCCAGTCAGTGTATTGCTGGGACCTTACCATGCCCACTCTCAAATGAGGGTTAAGGTGGGCTATCAAGGAAACAGGGCTCGGCTCCCTGCCATGCGAGTTATAGAAGCTCCTAGGCTACCCTCCTCATTCCACTCCTTTAACAAACACCTCCTTTAAGTCCTTTACCAAGCCATTTATCTGGTCTCTGTATCCCACCGCTATGGAGTACCTGCACTGGATATCTGCCCCACAGTTATGTAATGAGTTGCACAGATCAGATTCAACTGTGACTCACATTCCACACATCCTGAATTGGTGCATGGGGAGAAGGGAAAAGAAAACAGGATAACATTTTGCTCTGTGTCTTCTTTCTAAACCAAGAATGCTGTAGAAATCTTAATGAAATGTTGATACATTTCATGCCTCTCAGGGTTGTTTTTTTTTTAAATAAAAAAACAAATACACGGTGCTAAGATTGAATCCAGTCTTCAGTCTATTTTATAGCTGTTCAGTAGGCTAATTCACCCAACTTGACTCCAGTTCCTCTTGCTACTATTTGCCTGTAGCTAAATGTGACAGTGTAAGATTCTGTGTGAGGTATGAACTTGTGTTTAATGAAATGGAGGAAATGTCTCAAAGGCAAATGTTCTTCTTTTAGTTCTCAGAATATGAAACACAAAAATAGCTATGGACAGTGATTTATCTGGAGAGAAAAAGTTAACATAGAGGCATCCCTGGCTACATGTTAAACTGTAATTTCTCCACTATGAATGTCAGTCTAGCCAAGTGGAACAAGCAACTTTGGAGCAGTAAAGGAAAGCAAGGATTATACAGTGGGAACAGACTAAGGTTAAAACACTATCATCCACTGGACCCTGTCATAGTAACACTGTAAACCAGAGTTCTTTGCATGAAAGGATTAGCTTCTCCACATGGGATCTTGTCATATGACCAACTTTAATACAAGACACTCTTGCCGTAACTCTGAACTGTGCCACAGAAATATTCCTGCTTATTACTGGAATTATATTACGATTTAATTCCCCTGATATCATTTCACTAAATAACTGTAGCATTAGGTTTATTCAAATGCGGGGGCTCGTGTGTTATCAACCACACTGATCCAAATATTGTTTAGTATACTGGAAATAAAAAGCATTGTAGATATAGCATTAATGGCAGACTTGGGCTATTTTAGACATTGCTTCCAAGAACATGGAATTGCTTCCAAATTTGTATTTTTATTTTGAATACCCTCAGGCATTATAAAACAACTTTCTTCTTTTTATGTTTAGAAGTGAAACCTTTAAAATGCAAAGGGTTTGTTACAGTTTTTCACCCAAGCCCAGTCTTCCTAACATGAAAGCATAATTCTGGGCTATGTAACGTTTATTTATATTGCTTATTAATTATGGGCAAAAATTAGGCAAATATATGAAGGACATAAATATTTTTTCTTTTTGCTTCTTACTTATTTCCACACTACGGGAATTATTACACATGCACATCTGAAATGTATAATAGGCTTTCACCCCAGAGCAGTTCCCACACTTGGTTAAATATATGCTATTTCTCTTTATCTCTTTGAGGGAGAATGAATCACATCCACAGCTTGCAGCTATCAAAATGTAATTTCATCAAGCTAGTTCACAAAAGTACACATTTCACCTTCTTTACACTAGGAGGCACATTTTTCCTACATACAGTTCTATCATACTGTTAGCTATATTGAATGTAACCATTAGATGGGTTAACATTTCCAGTTTAAATGATAGTGCTCAGCAGCCTTTGCTAAAAGAGCAGTGAAAGCAGGATCCTTAACTAACAAGGGCTCATTTAATGCTGATGAAAATCAAAACTGTACTAACAAGAAAACAACACTGAGCACCTGTCTGCTGAACTACAGAAGAAACATTCCAGATTAAAATACAGCAAATTTTTCTCTTAATGTCAACAGGTCATAAAACAGGATGTTTCTGTTAACATTACACTTTGTAATAAACACATGAAAAAGCCACAAAGCAAGCAGAAGAGATGCAATAAAGTCATGTTGGTAATATGCAATTTCTACTAGATTTTAGGGCAATTTGGTGGTTTTGCAGGTTCGTACCTGACATACTAAGAGATAAAATCTGGCAACAACTGAAACCTTTGGAACTATTTTCCCTTTTAATGGCTTTCTTAGGAAGAGTGAGAAATGAAATGAATAGACTTTTAAGTACAAAAATATTCTTCATTTAGAAACAGGTTGGGTCAAAAATACATACACCAGAAATCAAAATGTGGCCAACTAATTTTTAAACCTCTATTTTTACAAATTCCTTTCAAAGCTCTGCTGCTTCTTTTATGGCAATTATAGTTTCCCTTTTATTTTCATTATTTTTCTCTTTTTAATTATATATTCTCAATGCAGCAATCACAAATCCATGTTCTATTTCCTCTTTGGGCTTACACATAATACTTCATTTTACTGTGTTTCAAGATAGTTGCAAACAATTGGCTTATATTACATGCTGATTTCAATTTGTCCTGTCTACATTGACCACTAAGTCGTGGTCAACATGGTGTCATTTTCCATGGTTGTTCACAACTGTGTTTAAGAATGATAACATTTTACAAATTAATGTTGTGTGTGAAATTAAGTCATCTCAGCCATGACTCTTGAACACTGAGATGTTCTATAATTAATTTGAATTAGTCGTTGTTACTAACATGTAATAATGCCACAGAGCTTGTGCAAATGTATGGAAGGATGCAGTTTTTCAGCCCACAATATATTGCTCACGGATAAAGAGTTCTGATAAAATAGGTCAACCTTGGGATATACCGATGCATCAAGTGAAAGGTGAACTTTATAGTTGTTTAATGGTCAATTAACATTGATATTAGAAGTCTGAGATGGCAAAGACCTATAGGTGGATTGGATGAAAGCTTCAAGAATATGGGATGGCTGGGACCAGGCTGGGGATTATGTGGAAATGATTACGGAACGTGTGGTGACCTGCACTGTACAATTTGTGGCTGGTTAGTCCCAGATATCTTAAGTGAATAAAACTGCAGAGTAATTAAACTAAATCCATTGCCTCCTCTTTTTTTTCTGGCATGGCTGGACAATGTGAGCCTACACAAAGCAGACAGGTTAAGTGCTGATTTAATTATTTATTTTCTATTTGTCCTGCCTCTCCTGTCTACCCTCCCCTAGTAAACATGTTGACAATATTTAGCTAATAGAACTAGTGTTTGTAATCTCTCTTCCTTTCAGTCTCTCCCAGCATAAAGACTGCTGTCTTTAATATTAGCTGGGAGAATTTTCTCTGGCTGTGTATGCCCTTTTCATTAGACTAGTGTAATTGTAACTCCCTTGTCTCTTCATAGGCTGGAAACAGAACAGTGAGTTTCTCATGCAGTAGATCATTCGGCTATGAGAATATTTAACTCATTCTTTAACATTACAGGCTGTCCAAACCTGGCCCTTGCCCACTATCCAAACTTAATTAAAGCAGCAACATACCACTATCAGGAAACAATGGCTACATCTTTATTTACATAAATTTATGGTTTACAACAATAAAAACACACCATTCACAAGAACATTAAAGTCATTCACCAAAATGGTTCTCACCATTTGACAGGTCTTTCCAGGCAGAAATAGCATCCTGCTTCAACAAACTGAATGCACCTTGCATTAGAATTAGCTTTGAAAGGGACAGTGAAGAACAAGTTTGGACCCACATGTAATTTTTGGTACAGATAAATTATTAGACAATCATTACAAATAGTCCCATGGTCACTCTTCTTTTCATTTTTGTTGAAACAGTTTAAGAGCACAACAAAACCTTGCTCTGTAATATTTACCACGCTACATTTGCAGCAGTACTTGTGCACGGGAACACTAACATGAAATTAGATACTAGATACTGACTAATAAAAATCATGAAATTGCCTAGTCTGTTCTCATTGCCATCTGAAGAGAAATAATAAAAGAATAAATAAACAAACAAACAAATACACATTGTAAATAGAGAAAAGTTAATTGGAGTTTCAAAATCAAATGTGTTATTTGTTGTAAGACAAATAAGGAACTTTGAAAAAATATAATATTCAGGCAGTCTCTCAAAAAAACCCATAAAACTAATTTACCTACCTACAATTCTTATTACACATTAACGATTATTAATGACATTATTACACCTTTATATTATGTATAAATACACAATAGTGTCATTTACTATTATGATTACACAAGAGAAAGGGCAATGGAGAATAAGGCTTTTTATTAAAGAAATATTGAATTTTGATGCTACTTTTGAGGTGTTATATATATAAGACTGACTCTCAAAAATAAAACAAACTAACTTGTAACTCTTATTACACAGTTTTGTTTTTTGAGAGTCTGTACATATACATATATAACACCTCCAGACTAACATCAAAGTTACACATTTCTTTTAAAAATCCCTCATTTATCACCTCCTTGAATTTTCTGTAAAGTGGATATAAATGTGACCATTCTGATTTGGAAACATTTTATACCCTCTTTTTGAGCATTTTGTTCCAGTGTAAATCATGGATGTGGTGAATGAGAGAGGAACATAAAGCCCCCCAAAAGTCTTAATGGGTCCACTTTTTTCTTTTGAACACAGATATAATTAAGTATTAGGATTACCAAGAAATCACAAAGCACGTCTAACTGTTTCTCTGTAGTTTTAAAGATTTAATCCAATGCATATGTTTCATTAATGTAACAATATGGGTTCTCACTAAGGATTCCTCCCTTCCACTGCATAATTGCACCTGTCATCCCACAGTATTCGCAATGCTTTTTAACCATGCGCACTACAGTAGGATTCACTTCAACAACCACTGAAGTCAAACTACCTCTAGGGTTGAATGCAGTAACTCTTTAACATTGCACAGCAATAATACACTACAGATGAAGACAGGAAGTGTCAAAGATTACCATATCCAATTGACACAACATCAGCAATTTAGGTAGGCAAAGTGTAATTAACTCACATTCTAATTTTGCCCTAATGCTGGGTAGAACTTCTATTCATGTGAAGATGCTGTGAGATCTTTCAGGCCCATAAACTGTCACAAACTCTATTTCACATCTCCTAATAAAAAAATAGGCATCTCCAGCCACACAGTGACCACTTCATTGGTTGCTTGGGCAATAACTCAGTAGGGACTCAAGAGTTAAGAGTGGAATCTACATAATCACCAGTGCCATTTCCTCATGCACCTATGTTTCCTGGGGTGACTTCTTTACAAATAAATTATTACGCTTTGCTTAGCTTGTAAGGTCTGATGAGATATATAAGACACTATTTAAATGCATGCTTTAATTCAGTCTGATAAAATAATTAGTATAGGAAGCTATATTCCCATGCCTCACTAACCTTCAGTACAGCTTGACCATTAGTTTCTCATAGATTTACCATGAATTTAGTGTCCCCAAAGGCTAAATTTTGCATAGTCACATCAGTTACAGACATCACGAAAATAGAGATATTCATATGAGCTTTAAATACATCTGCCGACTTCGGCAAGTTAGATCAATTTGTAATTAATATTGCATGATTGCACGGTGCAGTTGACACCTATTCGCAAATGCAGACCCATGTAAGACCTTTGTACCAAATTTACTGATCCTGCTCTTTGCTCAGCTTTGTTTGATGGACTTTTATGCTATGTGCTATATAGAGATATACAACTCAGTATCAGCAAAGCTCATGCTACAGTGCCTACAGGTAATGAATGAAGCCTTAAGACAGCCCTCTACTCTAGTTAAACATGTCCCTCTTCTCTTGCATGGACAGGGAATTAACAGGATAATTCCACTTAAACTAATCAGTTACATATACTATACACATTTTTCACTCTTAGCTGCTATACTACTACAGGTCCTTGTGTTTTTGTGGACTTAAGGTCAGAGTTTGAGCTGGCCAGAAAACAACATTTCCATTTTGTGAAAAATGTCAAGCTCTGGGAATTTGTTTTTGCTGAACAAGACCAAGACCTTTCAACAGTTTTAATGAAGAAAAAAACCAACAACAACAAAAACATGTATGTGACAGAGAGACAGAGGTTACATAAACCCCAGAATAGCCAATAGCCCAGTGGTTATCATGCTTACCTATGATACGGGAGGCCCAGCTTCAAATCTCACCTTTAAATTAAACTATTGTTTATTATAGGGAGTGTCTGTCTCTCTGTCTCTCCCCCCCTGAGAAATGTTCCCAGCAAAAGTTTTGTCAAAATGAATAGGTTTCTGCGAAAAGTTTAGGTTTTGACAAATCAGCATTTTCCAATGACAAAACACTTTGTCAAAAAATTCCCAATGAGCTCTAGTCAATTACCTGTAGAGTCCTCAGTTCAGATGTATGATTCTCGCATTATCACTTGCTGAGCTGCATCTATAGTGCAGGATGCAAGCATTGTAATTCCAATATACTGTAAAAATGAATTAAAATTAAAAGGAAAAATGGTTTTCCAGACATATAGATGTGGTGGTTGCCAGCCAAACTGCCCATGTGGAACATTGTAGATGAAACTCACATCCATTAGAGCCAAACATGAGCTCCCCAACCTCTCAAGCTAATGGAGAATTTCCATTTACTTTTGCAAGCGGAAGGGTTTTCAGTGCGACAGCTGCTAGAAAGAGGTGGTACATATATGCAAACTAGCCAGATAACTATATGTACCCTAATTTGCTCCATTTTTTTAACATAGTTCAATGAAAAATTTCACCTACAATTCATTGTTCCTTTGATCTCCAGTAGGTATTTAGGATGATTTCATACCCCATCCCACAATGAAGACTGAAGCATCATTGTAAGAAGAAAGTGTATAGGTAAATACTACACAACACTGCAAATGACAACAAAGACAAGCAAGCTACCTTTTAGAACTTTCTTCTTTCTTGTTTTTTCCACTCATCATGTAGTCTGTCTATACATGTTTCCCAAATGAGCACAATATTTTTTTTTACTTGTGTTCCTTTTTTACAATCAACATCGTGACACGATATTTCAGGCAACTAATTTAACATGCTGTAAAATCTTCTGAACTGCTGTGACTAAATATCCATGCACATGCTCCACGTCTCTGCGGCTTAAACATTTTTTAAAAAGTGAAAAGGGAAAACAAAACAAACAAAAACCTCTACCAAAGACTACCAAAGCCTTGACATCAACTCACCAGAGTTGGGGTCAGAGTTGCCATCAGCTTCAGTCCTCTTGTCCGGTGAGGCCTGGTCGTAGAATTCGTCCTGTGGCTGAACCAGAGGGAGAGGATGTGAGATCAGGGTTCCACTACCCACAGGCTCATGGTCTCCTAGACCACTGTCACTGCAGCTTTCCTGGGAGCCATCAGGGAGGTGAAACGTAACACGGCGCTGGGACTACAAAGAAGAGCACAGGACATGCTGATTAGTGCTCTTTTTTTTTTTCTGTTCTCTCTTTTTAAAAAAAAATAGACTCCTGCGGCACTTTTTTCTAACCCGTACAGCAACCCAGGGAAGAAGGCATGCAGGAGAGTGGAGGTTCAGAAGTTTCCATGAGCTCATCTGTGAAGTAAGCCTCCCATCAGAAAGCACTTTTCTGTGTTTCTTGCCATGTTAAAGGGATGACATACAGATCTTGTCTTGAACAACAGAAACCTTCGGGAACTATGCTAAGAAAAGCAGGCTACAGAACACTGATGATTGAATCATCCATTGAAGTCAGCAAACGGTGTGAACATATCACCTACACAATCAGTGTGTGTATCTTAAAACTTTTCCCCACTCTTTCCAGAACCAGAATGATAAAAGTCCATTTAAATGATCTGTCCATTGTTGCATGCAGGGTTATTGTAGACATGTTGGTCCGAGGATACTAGAGAGACAAGGTGGATGAGGTAATATTTTTTACTGGACCAACTTCTGCTGGTGAGAGAGGCAAGCTTTCGAGCTACACATAGCTGAGGAAGAGCTCTGTGTGGCTCACCCACCTTGTCTCTCTATTTAATGATACTAACACTTAGCATTTATAACACAGCTTTGAAATTACAGTAATTAACTAGGATTTACAGAACACATCCGTGGAGTAGCTGATTACTACAACAATTTTACAGAGGGGAAGACTAAGGTTAGATGTCTTGCTCAATGGAACAGAGTGAGTCAGAGCCAAGATTAGAAATTATCTCAAATTACAAGACAGGACTAAGGAATCTGACCAAAATATTTGCACAGGATACACTTGAAATGGTTAACAAACAATCTTGATTTTTAAACAACTCTCGACTAAGGAAGTAAACTGACTTTGTGAAATGTGACCAGAAAATGATATAGTAATTCCTCATGAGTCACACAGTATTGGAAGATGCAAACTCCTCCTTTTACCAGCTAGTGCCTATGGAATAGAATGAGGTTTTTCATAAAAGCAGTATGATCATAATATTAAGTGTATCATGAGACATTCTCAGACACTGGAGGCAACTAGAGAATCCCAAGAGAGGACCCTAAGCACATCTTCCCTCAAAATCTGAATTATAGTAGTGGACAGTTTGAGTGATCTGGTTAGGTGAGATGGTATGGGATCCAGGGTAGATTCACAATCTTACTGCTGAGCTTTGGAAGCCTTTAGATTCTAATGCCCCCAGCCGTGGTCTGACTAAAGTCAATAGGAGCAGTATTGGTCCCATATTCATTACGATGTGGAGAAAATCTAGAGATAATACTATTAATTGTGTGTTTGCTCATATCAGCCATTTGAAAACAACTGTACAAGATAATCCATATCCTCCTCCAGCCTCCTTTTTTATTCATCATACTTGGTCAAACCTAGATGCTTGATTGAACTCATATTGTTGGATTACTGCTTAATTTAGCATCAAATAAGCTTGATTTTTTATCTTTTAAGATGTTCCTCATGCTGTAATGGCAGCTGGTGCAAAGTGGTGTAGTTCCATTGAAGTCAATGACCTTTGTCAATTTATACCAGCTGAGAATTTAGCTCTCAGTGTTTCATGACTAGGCCAACTTTTACATCAAAATATACCAGTTAGTTTATCTTATGACTTCTTTCACTCTGTAGTTGATTCTCTGAACATACTGTGTAATCAGTATTGCTAGCAGATTCTTTTCCCCTTAAAGATGAACAGAATACATTTCAATTGTAAACAAATATAACTGAATATCTTTTCCTTGTTACCTATCAGATCTGTGTTCTTGGGGAACCAGGGCACAGTATCCAGCCTGTCTGACTCATGAAAGACCTTTCCCCCTCCTCCCCCAAGCCTCTTCTTGAGCCAAAGCTGATCAGAAGAAAGAGTTACAAAAAGCAGTGAAAAGACATAGAGACACACCTAAACTCCTCTGGACAAGGGTGACAGGATGAAGGAAACTCCCCTAGCCCTATTTGCATCAAAGTTGGGACAGGGAGGCTCTCCATTAGCATACAGAATGGAGAACAGAGATTCCAAGGCAAGAACTGCACTGAACTCTGGGACAAGAAAAGCAGGAAAGCACTGCATGATGGGGAATCTCTGCTCCAGATGTTAATGAACCCACGCTTGCACACACCCAGCTCAGTAGTTATCAGACCAATTCTAGTAATAAATCCTTTATTGGTATACAAAATACTGAAGGTGCCTAATTGCATTGTGAGCTCCCTCAAAGGAACACTGCCTATAGCCAGGAATGGTCAGTTCCTATTGTCTAGCTGAAACAAGACAACTTTGGTATATTCCCTTGAGCCATCAGTTTACCCATAAACAAATCCCGTGTTCTTCCTTGAACCATTGTTCTTTCCCTACAAAAAAACAATATCTGCATCAGTTCCATGGGGACTTCATCTTCTCCTGACTGATTGTGCTGGGGGCTCTGCCTGTCTCCAGCATTCCGGACCTTCAGCTACCACCACCACCTGGGAATCCCGATCGATTCAAGCTTCACGGTGTGGTGAGAACCGATCTCTCTCTCTCTCCCTCTCTCTGATCCTGACTTGTGTGATCAGTTATATTTTTCTAAACCTGACTTTTATAATCAAATTTAAGTTAGATTTAATATTATAACTGTTTTGTTTGTTTGGCTCCCCTTGTATGGTTATTACTTGGCAATGAATAACTTTTGTAGTTAAGCTGGTTGCTTCTCTCTCTCTCTCTCTCCCAATCCCTCGTGGGTGTTTTTGGCTTCCCCATTTGCTCTGCAGCAACACTCTTCATACCTAAGCTAAATATCCCTGCAGCACCCAAAAATCCTGTGGGTTTTTTGCTCATCAAGTGGGTTACTACCAGAACAATTGTAACATGAAAGTGGGGATAGGGACGTGCTGAACCTGGGCCATCTGAGGGTAGAAGCTTGGAAGTGCAGCTCAATCCAGCCTTCTGAGTCCAGGGGCATATAAGGGGTCAGCTTGGGAGTGCTGATTAACCCGGTCCTTTCAGGCGCTCTGTTAGTGTGTGTGTTCGTCTGAATCTGGGGCTGGAAGAACCCAGCCCTGGGCAACCTAGATCCTTCAGGCTATCTGAAATGGGAGGGAACATGCAGAAGGAAGAAGTAGAGCTCCATATGAGAGCAAAAGTGACACAAGCAGTACATAGAATTACAGAACCCTCCCCCACCCCAGAAGAGTAACCCTAATAAATGAGTGTACCCCAAAGTAACAGGCGAATCTGGTAATATCCTCCATTTATCGCCAAACAACCACATTCAGAGTTCTGTATTTCCAAAACAAGAGACGATGACACTAGCAGGACTTTCAGCAACAGAAGAAAGGCTTTTTCTTTCAATATTTGTGAAATAAAAGGGCAGCATAAGGAAATATCAACGGTTGAGGTAAACAGATCTCTAAATTAGGGAGCCAATAAAAATCCTTCTCTTCAAGACCATACAAAATAGTGAAGAAACATTAGGGTCTGACTCAGCTAAATAGAAGCATCTGCAATTCCAACAGCATTCCAAAGGACTGTAGGGTTATACAGCAAAGAAAGCTGATCGTAGTTAAAACAGTAATTCCTCATACTAACAGGCATATACAATCCATTATGGCTGCTTCCACGCCATTGTCATGTCAGGGTGTTATAACAAGGGGACTGGATACATAAGAGTACCTAGATAGATATGAGTCAGGTTTTTCCTGGCTGATTAGTCAGCTGAAAATACATTTCACAGTCTCAACAATGAGAGTGGGAGCTCCTTAGCTGACAGATCAGTTTTTGAAGTTGTCCAGTGAAAGAAGAAAAGTTTCAGCTACAGGATTTTCTATGGAATTAATCATTGTAGTATTGGAGCACCTCACAAATATCAGTGGAATTATTCTCATAACTCTGAGGTCAGCAAGCATTATCTCCATTTCACTGATGGGGAACCAAGGCATATGGACATACATGACTTGTGAAAGGTCAATCAGGAAACTTATGGTAGAGCCATAAATATAATGCAAGATCTCCTAAGTCCCATTCTGGTGCATTTACCCCAAGACCATCTTTCCTTTCCCAACAGCCCCAAATGTGATCCACCCTAACACATCAGGCACCCCAAATAAGAAAGTATTGTGAGCATGCAATATTCCAAGCACCTCCCCAAACAGCCTTCCCCTCCCTTTGTAAATCTTGTTGGCCTTCCAAAACATACTGAACTTTCCTTGCTGAATAACATCAAGGACCACTATGCTTTTGTTTTGAAAGGAAAGCTGCCTATATTTCTTTTCCTCACTAAGTTAAGTCAAACCGTTAGCAGCCAAGGAGCTCTCACGATCATTGTTCCATCTCATCTGTACAGTCACTAACTACAGCATTTCAAATGCAGTTTTCCTCCAGATGGGATCAGTCTATGCTGAATAACAAGCTTTATGATCAGTGTACAGCACACCTAAAACATCCTGGTCATGGATGGCAAACCCTTATGATCTCAATGCAAATTTTTAGCTGTATTTCATGCACACACTACTACTACTAGCTTCTAATAGCTTCTTAGCACTTTTTACTTTTCTAATTACAAAACCTGTCTGTGTAATTGTAAGAGTGAGCCTGAGAGCATCATCATAGTTAAGAGCAACGTTTCCCAAGATAAACCATGTCTTTTTCCTCAGATACCATAAGTATGTGCTCCTAAATACATCTTAGGACATGAGGTTAAGAAAATTCAGGAGGAAAGGGCTAAGGGTTTTTCTTTGGTTTTTGTTATTTTTTAAACACCTATATCTTTAGAAGATGGGAAGAGTTAAAAATCATGGCTTGAAACACTCATTTTGCATCTAATGCAAACACCTTCACAACACACATTTGAAATAAGTTACTCCATGATGTGTTCTAAACTTAGGAATGTTAACAAACAAATAAGCAAAAAAAAAAGGAAAGTATAGATGTCAAAGTACTGAGTTCTGAAAAATCGATACTCCACACATCTAGTAGCTGTTTCAATGGCTCAAGGGATGGGATCCAGACTGGGATCCAAACTGTCACCTCTAGGGCTCTAGTTCAAATCTATCTCAGGTCAATAAGGATTAAAAGTTTTTCCCATCGAAGTAACTAAACAATAGGTGTTTATGTTACAACTACCAGTATTCCAAAGGACGTTAATTGGTCCATGTGATGACAGTCTCATCATGGAGGCTAAACTATTTTTCCCCACTTAGGTGGTGTCTTCCCCTGGCATTTCTGCTAAATATTTCCCCACTGTTGCTACCACAGGTTCAGGGTAAACAGGGTTCCAGGCACCCATTGGTGTTTTAGGTACTATCATCTATTTATGCTCAGAAGAAGCCTGTAAATCACAGGTGCCTAAAATGATGATAAATCCAACTCAGTGGTAACAATAGTGGGAGACTTTAGTAAAAAATTCCTAAGGGAGACAAGCCTGAGAAGAAGTCTCTTTAAAAAAGTATACTGGCTGCTACTTATGCTGTTCCTGGTTTGAGACTAGAGAAGGTTACTTATGGGCCTGTCAACATATGACAAATTGTCAGCACTAAATTCACTTTTTAAAATATATCTATTTTTAAATAAGAGTGACTTTTTCCATGGAGACTGTATTAATAACTAAAACTATTCTATATATACATTCTTAGCAGATACCATAGACGCTCTGAAGCAGTGAGAAATGGTCCAAAAAGAAAGCAAGTCAGGAATGTACAAGTATCAGAAATTAATCAGCAACTAAATTTTTGCAGTGGCTACAGCAAAACTTAAAGAGCTGCATAATATATAACCATGTATCATTGTGTGAGCAACATCCTATTGTTTCACAAATCCATTAGATCTTGACATCATGGATTTCAGACCCATTTGAGGTCAAGCATGCAACAATCTACATGTGATTAAGGCATCAAATGAGCCTACAAATCACTAAGGCTGGACAAACCATTTGAAAACCTTTCTGCCCTGTAAGATTCTGCTGAACTGAATCCAAATGTTGCAAGTGAAGGTTCAATATACACCATGAGAATGTGCAGGCTGTGTGTGTCACAACATTGATGCAAACTTGCTTATGTCACATCACATTTTGAGCATGGTTTAGGGAAATACAACTTAGATGGAGCTACTAGAAGGTGATTGCAAAATTGGTTGCAAAACTATTCCCAGAGAGTAGTTATCAGTGGTTCACAGTCATGCTGGAAGGACATAATGAGTGGGGTCCTCCAGGGATCGGTTCTGGGTCTGGCTCTGTTAAATATCTTCATCAATGATTTAGATAATGGCATACAGAGTACACTTCTAAAGTTTGCGGATGATACCAAGCTGGGAGGCTTGGCAAGTGCTTTGGAGACTAGGATTAAAATTCAAAATGATCTGGACAAACCAGAGAAATTATCTGAAGTAAATAGGATGAAATTCAATAAGGACAAATGCTCTTAGGAAGGAACAATCAGTTGCACACATACAAAATGGGAAATGACTGCCTAAGAAGGAATACTGCAGAAAGGGATCTGGGGGTCATAGTGGATCACAAGCTAAATACCAGTCAATAGTGTGACACTGTTGTAAAAAAGACAAACAAACTATCATTCTGGGATGTATTAGCAGGAGTCTTATAAGCAAGACACAGGGAAGTCATTCATCTGCTCTACTCCACTCTGATTGGGCCTCAACAGAAGTATTGTGTTCAATTCAGGGCCCCACATTTCAGTAAAGATGTGGACAAATTGGAGAAAGTCCAGAGAAGAGCAACAAAAATGACCTATGACAGAAGACTGAAAAAAATGGGATTGTTTAGTCTGGAGAAGAGAAATCTGAGAGGGAACAGGATAACAAGTACATAAAATGTTGTTACAAGGAGGAGGGTGAAAAATTGTTCTCCTTAACCTCTGAGGATAGGACAAGAAGCAATGAGCTTAAATTGCATCAAGGGCGGCTGAGGTTGGACATTAGGAAAAACTTCCTGTCAGGGTGGTTAAGTATTGGAATAAATTGACTAGGGAGGCTGTGGAATCTCCATCATTGGAGATTTTTAAGAGCAGGTTAGGCAAACACCTGTCAGGGGTGGTCTAGATAATACTTAGTCCTGCCATGAGTGCAGGGGACTGGACTAGATGACCTCTCGAGGTCCCTTCCAGTCCTATGATTCTATTAGTTTCGCTGACATTTATGGTCAGAATTGAAATCTAAATTTTTCTTCATATATTCAATCCTAGATTATCATTAAAACTGTGCAAAACTCTGTAGTTTACAGAATTCCTTTCAATTTATCTCATTCCTCATCTACATGTATTTGCACTGCATGTGTTTGAGTTTCAGATGGACACAAAAATTGAAATTCAACTGAAACCACCCATGTAAATCTATGAGGCAGGCCAGGTTCCCTCAACTGTTTTTTTTAACTTGGGCTGAGTTTTAATTTTAACAAAACTCAACATATTTTGTGCTGTTTCAAATATCATTGAAACACAGCCCCCTTTAGTCACCTGGTGCAGGAGATTCCAAACAGCTCATGAGAATGATACAGAAAATTTCTCATGCCTTTGATGGTGTTATAGTATTGTGACACTGGCTGACCATGTCATGCTAGAGTGTATTCAGGTCGATTCACTTGTGTAGATCTAAGTAAAGGTTAGATGTATACGTGTGTATTCATATGTGTTCCTCAGACATTCTTGTTAACTGCTGGAAATGGCCCACCTTGATTATCACTACAAAAGGTTTTCTCCCCCCACCCCCGCCCGCTCTCCTGCTGGTAATAGCTCATCTTAAGTGATCACTCTCCTTACAGTGTGTATGATAACACCCATTTTTTCATGTTCTGTGTGTATATAAATCTCCTCACTGTACTTTCCATGTGCATCCGATGACGTGAGCTGTAGCTCACGAAAGCTTATGCTCAAATAAATTGGTTAGTCTCTAAGGTGCCACAAGTACTCCTTTTCTTTTTATGAAAACAAGTGGAATTTTACTGGTATTGCTTCTGCTTATCTGTTTCTGTCATGATACAGTAACAAAGATTTGTATGGTAAATACCCTTGTTACTAAATTACTCACCAAAGAAATCTTGTGAAATGCTAATGAAGGACTTAAGGACTTCAACAGAAAATGCTAATTTCAAAGCAGTTAGCCATCATGCATATAGTCAGAGGTCAAAAGTCTAAGTGCATCCCTCACTCACCCTCATCAAAGAAAAAGCCCACATGGGTAGAGATACTTCTTTCTTTGTGAAGATACTATAAATATGGATTCAAGGAAAGATCCTGTATCTCTGAACTGTTTGGATTCAAACAGGACAGAATAACTGAATGAGAAGACAGATCAGAAGACAGACACTAAACTGGGAGGAGTGGTAGATACACTGGAGTGTAGGGATACGATACAGAGGGACCTAGACAAATTAGAGGATTGGGCCAAAAGAAATCTGATAAGGTTCAACAAGGACAACTGCAGAATCTTGCACTTAGGACGGAAGAATCCCATGCACCGCTACAGACTAGGGACCAGGTGGCTAGGCAGCAGTTCTGCAGAAAATAGGGGTTACAGTGGATGAGAAGCTGGATATGAGTCAACAGTGTGCCCTTGTTGCTAATGTCATTTCGGGCTGTATAAGTAGGAGCATTGCTATCAGATTGAGGGACATGATCATTCCCCTCTATTTGGCATTGGTGAGGCCTCATCTGGAGTAGTGTGTCCAGTTTTGGGCCCCACACTACAAGAAGGATGTGGAAAAATTGGAAAGAGTCCAGAGGAGGGCAACAAAAATGATTAGGGGGCTGCAGCACATGATTTATGAGGAGAGGCTGAGGGAACTGGAATTATTTAGTCTGCAGAAGAGAAGAATGAGGAGGATTTGATAGCTGCTTTCAACTACCTGAAAGGGGGTTCCAAAGAGGATGGATCTAGACTGTTCTCAGTGGTAGCAGATGAAAGAATGAAGAGTAATGGTCTCAAGTTGCAGTGGGGGAGGTTTAGGTTGGATATTAGGAAAAACTTTTTCACTAGGAGGGTGGTGAAGCACTGGAATAGGTTACCTAGGGAGGTGGTGGGATCTCCTCCCTTAGAGTTTTTTAAGGCTCGGCTTGACAAAGCCTTGGCTGGGATGATTTAATTGGGGATCGGTCCTGCTTTGAGCAGGGGGTTGGACTACATGACCTCCTGAGGTCCCTTCCAACCCTCATTTTCTATGGTGCTATGATCCCCAGAGTTATTATGGGTAGCGCTGAAAGACTTTTGGGAGACTGGCAGTTTAGTACATCACCACCACCCTTTGGAGTTATTAACTGTGATTTTACTTATTTTTATATTTTACCTGCTTTAAACTCTCAGTAACTCTCATTTCTTTTCTAAGTTAATAAATCCATAGTTAGTTTATTATAGATTTGGCTGCCAGTGTTGTCTTTGGTGTAAGATCTGGAGTACCAATTGATCTGGGGTAAGTGGCTGGTCCCTTGGGACTGGAAGCAACCTGATGATTTGATTTTTGGTTTTAATAACCTTTCATCACAAAGTTCAGTTTGTCTGGGTGGCAAGAGAGACTGGAAAGTCCAAGGGGACTGTCTGTGACTCCATGTTAAGACTGGTACAGAGATCCAGGAGCTCACATTTGTTACTTGCTTGGTGAAATATAATTATAGAACACCCCACCAGTTTGGGGTGTCTGCCCTGAAAGTTGTCTGACAGTCTGCCCTGAGGTAAGTATTCAGAGTTGTGAGCCACTCCAGACAGCATGACAAGCATCATCAGTGTTTTCCAACATTTAAGGATTATTCAAGTTACACTATGAATGCAATTTTGTTCTGGGGAAAGTATTTGAGACTAGTTGGCCAGGCAGCTGATGCCTTTCATCATAACAACAAACAAAACTGCAGCACACAACAGAAAAAACAGCCCTGATTGAGTTAAACTGAGTTAGTTGCCTGTTGCTCGTCGCAAAAAATGAGAGCTGATCATGGCTTTCCAAGAATATGAATTTCAGCTTGCTTAAATACTGATATAAATAATAGCTATAGTATTTTGTGAATGTCAACAGCAACAACAACAAAATGCCTTTCTTTGAAAATATTCCTAATCTTATTGTTCAGGTACAGAACAATAAAGCTGTGTTTGCCACAGCATATTCAATTTTCATGGTAAACTTATTTTATTTCAAAGCATTAAAACCTATTTAAATATACACTTTAGTCATAGCTTATCTTTTCCCCCCATATATTCTGCTGTTACAGTTTTTCACACTTTTGTTGCCTTGATGTCATGAGTTGTAATTAAAAATAAACAACGCAAATTTTTTAAAAAGTAGAGTCAAAAATCTGGAACTCTTTGGCTGCTTTCCAAACGCTGTAGATTGGTATAAATGTTAAATGTATTGTGCCTAAGTACTGTATTTTCAGGTTGATACTAGATTTACATTTGGGATTTCCTACAGTATTCTTCAGTAAGTGGCACAGAACAATCTTAAAACCCTTACTGAGGCAAAACGATTGTCTTTAAAGTGAATTTTGACTTTAGTGGGTAATTTTGCCTGAGCAAGAACTTTTGAAACCCCTGTAACAATGTATTAAGCTTTAGGGACTGATTTTCAGAAGTGGTCAGCACCCTCTCCACCGAGCCAGACTTTTCAAGAGCTTAGCTTAATTTAAGTATCCAGTTTAAAAAAAAATGTTCAGCAACCAACAGCTTCCATTGTTCTCAATAAGCACTTTTTGAAATCTGTCCCCTTTATATAGGTGCCGAAATGGTAGTTTTTGGGTGCAGAGCTCTTTTGAAAATCTGACCCACAGAGTTTTGTATCATTATTGTATTATGTTTACCAATAAGTGTCTAAGACAAAATTTGTATTACTGTTCTGGGTCTCTGCTTTCCAGAGCTACAGTACTGCACACAAATTCATCCTTTGCCTTAAAATGTGTCTGCACCATATAATCTAAAATTTTAAAAAGAAAGCCCTCCAGCCTGTACTGTTGCAAAGCTAACATGCTGAATGGAAACCATGTATGAAATGACATTGTCCTCGTTAGTTATAAACCAAAAGCCTAAACAATGGGCTGATTTTCTTCTTAACACAACTGTAAATTAAGGACCCTGATTACTCTTTCTCCAGACAGGCAAGAGTCACCAGACCTTCTTGTTCAAACCAAGTTGAATTAAGCAATGCAGAATGGCCAACCAGTGACACCTATTATATCCAAGAAGGGAATAGATTCTCATTTGATGCAAACTGTCATAGAGGTATTGAAGTCAAATTTGGAATATATCTGCATCACCTCACAATCTACCCTCCAACCGCATCCCCTGCAATATCAGTTTTGGATTTGGCCATGCTTTGTGAAAATAAAGGAGAGAAGAAGATTTAAAAAGAGAAACAAAGGAGGAGAAAAAGAAAGCAAAGCCAATCTGATATTTTTCCTGATGACATGACAGAATTGCTTAATCTATGGAAGCTCAGAAAACAGCCTGAAAACAATATATTCTGAATGAGAACAATGAGGGAAATATCTGTAAACCACGTATTCTACTGATTCTAAAACCCACACATGAACAATAGATAAAGTTAGATCAACAGAAAGAGGAAAATATACTCCAGAAGGACAGGGGAAAATGGAGAAGACAAGAAGTTGTATGTGCACCTCGTTAGAGGAAAATGTTAGGTAATAAATATATGTGTGGAAAGGCTATGTTTCTACTAAGCCCCCGGCGGGGGCTGCTTTCTGTAGATTGGCCCTCTTTGGGTCATATCAGATATTGTCACTGAATGCATTGCAGCACCCAGTTTACTCTCATATAATTTGTTTGATAGGACTGAGCCTGTAACTGGAGCAGAAGAGATGAAGGTCAGAAGGTCAGAAATAAAATAAAATAAAATAAAATAAATAATATTAATAATACATAAACTTAGAAAAAATGGACTGACCATTTTAGTCAGAAATGACAGACAGGTTTCCAGAGTACCATTACATTTAAGTAAGTAGTGTAAGAGAACACAGGCAATACATGGTTATCTCCTTGTCTCTGCTAGCCGAATTCTTCTCAGGGCTGGGGATATTTAGAGTATAAATTCTAATTTGATCATGGAGTTGTGTGGTGGGGGACACCCTATTTATTTATTTTAACTGAAGCCAAAAGAGGCCACAGACATATATTATTTCAGTCTTAAAATAATTTATTCCCTCAGGGTGGAAATGGACCAGATACTTCTAGGAGGCAGGTTCTCTACAATAATATAAATATAATATAAAGTAACTCTGCTAAATGAGTTTACCAAAAGGATTAAAAGTCTCCAAAAGTTCATATATATGTATGGATTATCACTGGCTGTAAAAAACATTAAATTGTTAAAAAAAAGCTTACAACTCAGAAGGCCAGAATTTTGTTGTTTAAATTTCCTATACCATGACCGTCTCTGCAAGCCTACAATGTACTTCTATGGGCAGACTGAAAAATCCTCAAAACAAAGATTTACATAATTTATCATCCAGAAGTACCCCTTCCCCTACTCCCTTTCAAACAGAATTGTAGGGCAATGGCAGGCTGGGCACGATTTGCTAGGAATTTCCAAGAATGAAGGGCTCCTTGCCTCTCCCAAGCAATTGTGGATCAGATTTGTGTTGGACCAAGGCATAGGTTGGTCTATGGAGCTCTCTTATTTGTAAGAGCAGGGGAGTGGTGCCTACCTCTTCTTTAAGACTGAGCTAAGGGATAAGCAAATGGCCATTCAGTCTTTCCTCCTGCTGCAGCTGTGTTTTCTCTCCCACCCACATGCTGGGGCAGGGGCTTAAGCCAAGCATTCAGCTCTTTTCCTCACACTATGATATCGGTGTTGAATTGGAGCATGCATCACTGTTATTATGCCAACTAACCCTAGGTTTCTTTATTGTTCAGGTCAATGCAGAATCTCATTTGGGTTTCCACATATTTCTGAATGTTATATTGTAACTTTGAAGATGGACATAAATTTAATCTCCTGCAAAGCGAGGGAGGGAGAGCTCTCTCCCAGAACTTGTGGGACTCAATGGCTCAGTAGTGACCTGAACCTTCTCATTGGGAATGGAGAGTGTGTTTTTATGGTCCAAGCTGGATGGGTAGTGGTTTTGACTTAGAATCAACTAGTCAGAAGAAAGGGTGGCTCATAGTGACTCTGAGTGACTACAACCACCGTTTGCTGCATTATATCCAGTCCTCCCTTTTTCTCATATTAATATTGCTGTCATTTATCTAATAAATGTGCAGTCTTTGTGTCATAAATTATCTCTAGTTTGTAAGAGCTTTTTCCTGGACAATGGAAAGACTGACGTACATTTAACTACGTCAGAAAATAAACACAACACTGTCATTTATTTTATTTCAAGTACTGCCTTCCTAATATCCAATTAGAATATAGATATTAGGTGCTTATTGGGAAGAGGATTATTTATCTACAACCGCCTTGACTCAAAGTAAAATAAATTTGATATAACAAGAAAATTAAGAGGTAACATTTAATCTCAGCTAACTAAAATGGTATTACCTTGCTCAATGTGTGAGTCAGCTAACAATAATAGTAATATTTCATATTTTAGTCTTTAAAAAACAGAATTAATGTGTCTAAGGGTGAGGAAACCAGGCAAATTCTAGGCCCATGGATATGTAAATTAGCATCTCATATGGGAGGGAGGGAAAAAAAATCTATATCTGTATAGAATAAGATAACACTCTATAGTAGGAGACATCAACAAGGTTTGCTTGTGGTAGGCAACTAAGCTAATGTGTTAGTAAATCTGTAGGATACTGGTCACCAAACTGCTGTAATCTAGTAAATTGTAATTCACCAGTACCATCAAGTGATTCTCTCTGGACATATAGCAGGGGTGGCCAAATTTACTGACCCTCTGAGCTGCATATGACAATCTTCAGAAATTCGAGAGCCTGGGTGCACCTGCCTGGCTCAGCCTTGTGGCAGGTGGCTGATAGAACTTGGAGCTTCAGCCCTACTCCTGCTGAAGCCCCGAGCACTGGCAGGTGCATCCCACGGGGCTGAAGCCTTGAGACCTTCCTTCCCGCTGGGCAGAAGCCCCTACCCCACCACCCCGCTACAAGGTGGAGGTTCTGAGCTTCCCCCCTCCACTCTGGTAGGTGGAAAATGAGAGGGGGAGTGGGGGTCTCCGCGAGCCACACTTTAACTGTAAAAGAGCTGCATGTGGCTGTGCAAGCCAGAGTTTGGCCAAACCTAACATACAGGGTAAAAGTTTCAAATTGGATGTCTAAAGTTAGTTTTAAAAATCCATAGATAAATACTGAGGACAGTGTTTTCAAATTTAAGAGCCTGATGCTACGCTCCAAAGTTGAGGTACTCAAATTTGAAAATTTTGGCCTACTATGGATTTAGCAACCTAACTTTAAACACCTCAGTTTGAAAATTCTGGCCATTTGCTGGTAGGATGCCTCAGTGGGGTGGATGTCAATGACAAAGACATAATACATTTACTCTACATTACTTTATCCTGTTACTCTTCTATAGTCTATTAAATTAGTTGTTTTTGCAAGGCAGAACACAAAGAATTCAGATACAATTCAGTTTTAATGGAATTATGTTATATATGCTCTTTAGAGGTTGAAAGACTTAAGTGTTCAGTTTGATTTTGGTACAAGCTGCCAGAACTGCAGGACTGAGATGGCACATGCAAATGCCCTAAATTGGAGAGGAACCACAGACGCACTGCACCACTTACTGTAAGCTCTCCACACCCTCACAAATTTTGCAGTAATAAAAAGCATATGTGGATGAATAATGTATACTGATTGTTAAAAAGTAGGGGGCAATGCTTCTGATGCATCAGGGGCTCCAAACACGCCAGGAGAACATGCGTAAACACCTTCCCTAGCATGGAAAACAAGGTGATTGGCCTGTAGCTCTCACATTCACTGTGCAGTCCCTTGCCCTTACAAAGTGAGAGATCACAATACTGTCCTTCCAGGCAGATGGGAAGGTTCCTGTTCTCCAGTTCTCAAGGGAAAGATAGGCCAGAAGTTATTCTGCTACAGGGTCAACAGCACATTTTAGCAGCTCTGCGGGAATGCCATCGGTGCCAGCTGCGAGTCTGTTTTTCAGTTTTCAGATACCGCACTTCACATCATCTAACATTGGTGCGTCAGTACAAGTGTCCGGGTCCGAAACCACAGTGGCGGCCAAATCATCCAGCTTTGAGCAAGTGGCAGCTGGAGGGTGGTTCAGGGTTCTGTGATAATGTTCCAGCCAGCATGAGAGGATGTTGTCATTCAATTTACATAGATGGCCTTAGCAGTCAAGAGGTAGTCGCTATGAACGGCATCCTGAACAACAGCCGAGATTGTGGATCACGTGGTATGCCAACTTTAAGTCTCCGCTGACTAAGCTGAGTTCAACATCATCTGCCACTTGGTTATAATATGCCTTGTGATCACAAGGTACCAGGGTGTTGAACTTTCACTTCAGTTGATTATGAGTGCGCTTAGCACTGCGCTTGTGGGCTGTTGCCTTCAATTTAATTGTCTGGAAGGCCTCCTCGGATAACCATGGTTGATGTGCTGAGTGCCTATAGCTGATCATCTGCTTGGCGGATTGGTGGAGGATTGAGGTGAACACAGACCAGGAGACCTCAACAATTTCTGGCAGGTCGTTTAGGGCCAAGAATCATTTGCTAGTGTTGATACAAAACCTGTAGGCTAAACCTGGCACATGGAGAAGTGCATCCATGTCAAACTTCTACATCATTGCAGAGGGTGTATTTGCTTGTCAAAGCATCAGTGCCATTCGGGCAACCACTATGTGGTGACCCATGTTTGTGGCACATTCCACACTGCAACATTCTCTGCAGGAGGTGAAGAGACACCTGTCATGTGTAATGATGTGGTCCAACTCCTTCTGAGTGACACCCTCGTGAGAGATCCAGGACACCTAGCGTATGTGTTGCCACTTGAACCATGACCCAAGAATGCATTTTGGGAGGTGCAGAATGTGAGCAAGCATCAGGAGTTATTGTTGGGTGTACCTGAACTGTAATGTTCAAGCCCAATTTGCAGGGCATGCGAGTAACTGCATTTAGGTCACCCAGGAAAACAAGATTATCATGTGGAGGGCTAGTGCATACTAGAGATTCCAACTGATCATAGAAATTATCTTAGACTAAATCAGCAGATTCCTTGTTGGTGCATAGGTTACTATGACAGTGAGGTGGCCATGCCAATGTTTAAGACATGCAATATGTAGTCAAGAAGACATGGGCATCCAAGTTATCAAGGAGGACTTGGCAATAGTAATGCTACCCCATGTAAGTGATTAGGACCACTGGAATACAGAAGTAATGAATCTTCCATCTTGGGTCATCCATCATCTATCAGTCTTGCTTCCATTAGGACTGCCATTAATATGCCAAGATGGTCCATTTCATGTGAGACAGCAACCTGATGACCACGCCTCTAAAGATTTGCAACTTTCCAGGTTGTAATTTTGATGGATTGGCAGGGATCCCAGCTTTGTTTGAATACATATACTGCAGATGCACCTGCTAACATGCATCGGAAGTATCGTCCCCAATAGTCAGGCTTTACGAAGAACAGGTCCACATTAGATGCCATTTTGGCCCTCTGCTTGTTATCGGAGATACAGCATGATTTCAAGAAGCCTCTGCACATGGCATATGTTGATCTTAAGGCTGAGTTTGATTCAGTTGACCAAATTGCACTATGGAAGGCCGTAAAGAGCGTAGGTGTCCTAACCACTGAACTGGACTTGATTATCAAGCTGTATAATGGAACCCCTGCCCATGTACAACTTGGGAATCGGATGCTGGCACCTTTTAAATCAATATCTGGTGTCAGGCAGGGATATGTCTTAGCCCCTGCACTCCTTTTGTCGAGCAATGGATTTCATAATGCAGCATTCCATCAGATCAATAGGCATTAAGATTGGCAATATCTCGCTCTCAGACCTTGACTATGCAGATGACATTATTCTTCTAGTACAGAGCCCTGACAGGTTTCACAAGGCGCTCCAGTAAATGGAGGAGGAGTCAGTTAAAGTCGGCCTCCATGTTTCGTGGTCTAAGACAAAGCTGCAAAACCTAGGATTAGGTCCACCTGTGACCCCAATCTCTTTGAATAATGAAACGGTTGAAGAAGTCTCCAGCTTTTGCTATTTGGATTCTATACTCACCAGTTCCTCCAACTCTCACATGGAGGTTCTCCACTGGATTAGCATTGCAGCATCTGCCATGGGTCATTTACAACAAATATGGAATCAATATCATCTTGGCATGCCAACCAAGTTCAGAATCTATTCACGCTGTATCCTCTCCACACTGTTGTACAGTTGTGAAACATGAATACTATGTCCCTCAGACTGGGCAAAACTAGAGTCTTTCCAAACAAAATGCCAACATTGTATACTGGGCATAAAGTGGAAGGACTTCATTTGTAATGCAGATGTTTACAGTTGCTCCGGTCTACAGACTACTGGGGCCATTGTCTGCTGATGGCATCTTATGCTTTTAGGACATGTTGCAAGAATACCACAAGACATTCCGTCGAACACCATTTTCCAGGTGGCTTGTAACATCAGGGATAAAATTCCACCAAACAAGGGGGAGAGGCGGTCCAGAAGCAGACTCCCTGTTACATGGGTGGATGAAATCTGTTCCGATGTTGAACTTTCTGCACGTCAAGCCCTTGTGACTGCACAGAAATGAACCAAATGTCGAACGATCGCTACGGCCCACCGTTCAGCTAAGCATTGAAGAAGAAGAATCAGACGGTTAAAAAGCAGCAGCTATTGCTGAAATTTTACAGGTTCAGTGGGCCAGATCATGTCCCTATTTGAATCCTGTGGAACTCCACTAGGTTCAGTGAAGTGCATGGGGTATAAGCCAGGACATCATTTGGGCCTTTTATCTTTATGTTGCATTTTAAAATGTGAGCAAGAAAAATAAATAATGAGCAAGAATTTGTCCCATCTGAAGAATGTGCATAATCTGGAAGTTAATATACCAACAAATCTATTATAGCCTCATCTCCATGACATGAAATAGTAAAAATGTTAACTGTTATTATATTTGTAATGATATTTATAATATCAACATAAATTAAGGTTATATCTATTTAATTAATTACACTTGCAAATTATCAGTGTCATCAACTAAGGCTTACTAATTATATTGAGTACACTAATATATTACATGGTCTAATGTCAATAACTATTCTTGATGTGGCATCTTCTTGGCCTAGCTGCTAATTCATCTGCTATACAAATGCTCTCTCTGTTTATGGTTTCAACACTGTCAGTCACTGAAGTACAAATGCAGATTCATGTGGTGCCAGAAAGCAGGAAACTTCCCAGAGATCTTCAGGAAAAAGAGAGCTGATGAAAATCCCTTTAGTATTCTGTTCTGTTAGCTTTCTTTAACACAGTGTATGACCTTGGAAATCAAGCAGGCCATGGCTCTTGTGTAAAGGTAGCAAGCATGTGTCTGAAGGGATGTGGCCTTCACTATATATTATGATTAACCTCAGGTCCTGAACACTTGACTTACAAAATTGTTAACTTGAAGAGAGTAAAAAAATGTGCTTTAAACTTTTGCAATGTGCTGCTTCAACAATACAAGATCAGTTAACCAGTAAGAACCTCTGTGACCCTAGACATTAAAGTAAGTCAGGTTAATACGTTTTTAAAAGGAAACTTTTTTTTTTAACGGTTGGCTATTTAATTGAGTCACTATATCAAATGATCAGTAGGACCTAAATTGTCAGTATTAACATCAGCGATTTAGCATTAATCTTCACATTTTAGCATTTTGTGAATAAACAGAACTTCAGAAAATACTGCATTATTCCTGGATAAAACAAACACTAATCCGTGCTAAAACAACTTTAATCCTCACAATGGCTCTCAGGATATTTAAAAGTGCAAAACATAGAATCTCAATTTAAGGCTGCTGAGGGGTGAATAGTACATTAGAACATTGCCTCTTGAACTAGTACTAGTGCATGTAATGGATATCTGTCACTGACAGCTCACTGGGTTACATTTAATTCTGAGTCATCAGTCATGTCTTCTCCTGTGAGCATGGGAAGTGGCAACACCAGCAGGATTGCCATTTGAGGATAAACCCTTTTACGTGCCATGATTCTCATAAGCAGCCATACATCTATTGACACAATGGACATCATAACTGTCATGTTAAACAAATGGATCCATGTGGAAAAGCCAAAAGTGGACATGACTGTCAAAGATAATTTGGTTCACTAAGTACATAAGGTGAAATATGTGCATTATGCAATATTTTAATGTAGAAATGAATCTCTTAATTATCCAGATCTATTACATATATTATATGCTAGTTAAAATATCTGGTGACCCTGTTGCATCCCTATTGTCTAGAAAGTTCTGGCAAGAATGCAATGCTGCAACATGTGTTCCAGCATGCACCTATATTTAGCCATTGTGGACACCGAGCGGTCCTGAAAAGCTGCTCAGAAGACTGCAGACTTCTAAGCTGGTCACACCACTACACTGAACTCTAACATGTCAGAATTTTTTGTTTTGTTTGCTTAAATAGAAGTTACAGAGTTTGGATAACATATCCAAAAGGGTCTCTTGTGATTCTTCACCATGCAACACATATGACAGGAAGCAGCAGCTACAAAACATCCCCTTCATTTGCTTGTGTATGCACGTGTGCACACAGAAAGATATATACATATAAATATCTCCTGATATCAAATCTTGAAAAACTAAATCCATAAGAAAGTTAACTTTGTGGTTTCTCAGTGTGTGCTTTATTCCAGTGCCATGCTCATTACCTAGTGGAAAAGACTTGTGCTTGATGCAAGACCTGAAAGTAAGTGAGGAGTAACCTGTAAAGCCCTCTCTGTGCAAAGAGATTCCTTATAAGCTTGTAAAAGATGCACATACGTCTGTATCTGCATTTTTTAAAAATACGTCTGGAATCTCATTTAGTAACAAAGCATAAAGAAAAAAAATAAAGCAAACAAGGTCCCTTGGTCCTCTTGTACAGCAACATGCATAAAACAGGGCTACTACCACAATACTAAAGCAGCATAATCTAATATAATCTCTGTTTGGTTAGGACAGAATTAAAATGAGGAGCAAACAAACCACTGGGGACCACCACTACCCCCAAACACTTGACCCACTTCAGTCATTTATGTAGCAGATGGTGTGCTCTTGCCCTGTTTAAAATTATAGGGAAAACAAGAGCTTTCTTACCAGCAGGCTGGCTTTAGAAACTGCCGCCAAATCTGCAGCCACAAGGGTCTCCACCAGATACAGATTGAGATGCTGGATTGATATTCACTTCATATACTTTTGTGCTGCTGGTGTGGAGCCTGAGCTGATTTTGTGCTTACTCAGCTCCATGGTGATAATCTAAACCCATATGGGTGAATCTTTGACTTTGCAGGTGTGGGACACTATAGAATGCATTTGGTGGAGTCTCAGAGTTGCTTCAGCTGACTCGGAACACTTCTGCTTAGTTTCCTCTAGTGCAGGGGTTCCCTGGTTCGCGGCTTGCTCAGGCTAAGCCCCTCGTGGGCCATGGGACACTTTGTTTACCTGAGCATCCACAGGTACGGCCTTTCACAGCTCCCACTCGCCGCGGTTCACCATTCCTAGCCAATGCTGGAAGCAGTGTCCTGGCCCGCGCTGCTTCCCGCAGCTCCCATTGGCCGGGAACGGTGAACCACGGCCACTGGGAGCTGCGAGCAGCCGTACCTGAGGATGCTCAGGTAAACAAAGCGTCTCGCGGCCCACCAAAGGCTCACGCCAAAGAAGCCGTGAACCTAGTTTGGGAACCCCTGCTCTAGTAATATATGCATTCAAGAGCATACATCTTTAAATGTTCTTGGCACACTGTGAATTCTCCCTATTGCACACATACAGCCACAGAGGGTTGAGGAAGCAAGACACTGTGGGCACCAAGTTTGGTCCAAAAACATTTTCCGATTGGTGCATTTCCCCCTCCCCCTGAATTTACATGCTACTGTTTAAAGTAAAGCTTACATTTTTAATGCACCCTGCACCTCTTGCCTTTGGGCCCCACATTTATGACAGACAGCCTAGCTCCTGGTGTGGTCATTCATCATACCCTCGTTCTATATTTATTAATATCATGCTAAACTATGGTACTAGCCAGGTAAGCTGTTCTTAGTGTGAGTTTCATGCCTCGTTTCACACAATTCATCTGATGCTGCAACCTTTGATTCTAGAGTTTAAAGTGGATTGACTCCTCTTTGTGTTTGAACCACAACACCTATTTATATTCAGTGTGATTGCTGACTTTAAAAACTTTCCAGTTGTACTGACCACCTACCAATGTTAATCTCTACCTTTTGTAGTTGCTACCCCTGTTATGTACTTTGACGAGACAGCAAAATCCCCAATATAATATTTCACATTTCTGTTTTGTGATAATAACCGTATTTTAAATTAAAGCATTACAATCAAGGTGTAAATACTGAAGGATTTCATACACAAATCCATACAAAGCTATACAACCGCACCTTATATTGGTGGAGAGCTATACATGACCATGACATTTCAAGGTCTTTAAGACGGAGTAAACACAGAGCAACCTATGCACAAAAATGCACATTCATACATAAAACCACTGGTGTAAATGCATTATAGTTGTGGAATGCTCAGTATTTGCAGTACATGAGGTTACTTGGTTAAGGCAGTATGGACAAAGCTCTTTTTGACTTTAGAGTTCAACTTTAGTATGATAGTTAAAATAAACTGGATGTATTTAGAAGAAAATTGCACCAAGTTGGCCTCATCATTTTGAAGTTAAATGTTTCTTATACCAAAAACAATCCTGATCCACTACATGTCCTCCTCTGACAGATGGAAGAAAATTTGATGGTAGTTTTGGATTTAAGGAGTTATCTCTCTATGGAATACATCACAGAGCTTAATGTCTGTAGAAGCCATCTTATCTCAGGCTTCACAGGTTGACAAAACACACAGAATGAAGCTCAGACTCCTGGTCTGATCTTTAACTTTGACAGATCACAGATTGGGACATTTGAACGATTTTCCACAGGGCCTGTGGGTAAGGTGATAACTGATCAAACATGGCAGTTAACCATAGCCTACTTCAGAAGAATCTTGAAAGTGGAAACTTTTTTATCATATGAGCATAACCACAGGCTTTCACTTTTTCCGAAGATGCAACTTTGCATGGTCATGAACACAAGTTTTTAATGCTGCAGGAGAACTTGAGACTTCCCCAACACTTCTGAAAATCAGTGAAAGCGTACAGCTGATGGAGCCAAATTCAAAGCAGACAGAATTGATTGACTTCAAAGGAATAAAGCCTGTTTGCACCAGGAGAGCTAAACATCAAAAAAGAGACACAAACTGAACGGAAAAACTCATTAATTTCAATGGGCTTTGGATCAGGCCCTTTACCACTGTCCACTAACATAAAAGACAGTAAAGGCTCAGATTCTTATGGATAGCTAGTCATTTGTACCAAGATGCCAGTTGCCTTATTTCTCTTGAATGAGTACTCCCTTAGATGTTTTTTTAAGCTATGAGATAAGTTGATATTTTTACATTAAAAAAAATCTGATTAGGACTTATTAAATAAGCTTTAAATATATCTAAATAAACTTTTGAGAATGGCATAGGGTATTATTTGGTGAATTTTCCGTTTTGTTGTTCTTGGACCAGACAAATTCTCTTCTAATAGCTTACTTCTCCAGTTTCCAAATGGAGACCTACTCATTATGCACAATTAAGGAAGCATATGTAAAATATGCCCTAATACTCTTGAATTATATCTTGACCAAAAAACTCATAGTCAAATAGTAATTGAAAAGTGAGGTCAACAGTACAGTACAAAGTGCTACTCAGTAATGTCTTGTTTCATTAAAGACCAATTCCTGAAGCCATTACTCAGAAGTCAGTGGGAATCCTGCCCAAAAAAAGACTGTAGATTTGGCTCAATGGCAATTCTTCTAGTGGCATTTCCGTAATTAAAAAGAGAAAGAGGGAGAAAGAATGAGAATATGGTGGCTGGCACAAAGTATTTATGTATGGGCCACACTAGGCCTTAAACTTTCATACAGTGACTGCTTTATCTGTGCACTGCCTAGGGTGCAAAGGCAAGGGACAAGGAGCCCATGGCTCCACCCTCCCAATGTGTCAGATAGTGGCACTGAGAAGGCACACAGTGGGAGAGTAAATCTTGCCTTCTGGAGGAATGCCTGCCGAGAATTCCTCACGGAGCACAATAGTACCCTGAGACTCTGCACCTCTTCCAACACAGATCTGTGCCTTTAAGGCATAGTTGCGCTCCAGCTCATCATATAGATTCATAGATATTAAGGTCAGAATGGACCATTATTATCTAGTCTGACTTCCTGCACAATGCAGGCCACAGAATCTCACCCACCCACTCCTGCAATAAACCTCTCACCTATGTCTGAGCTACTGAAGTCCTCAAATCATGGTTTAAAGACTTCAAGGAGCAGAGAATCCTCCAGCAAGTGATCCATGCCCCATGCAACAGAGGAAGACGAAAAATCTCCAGGGCCTCTTCCAATCTGCCTTGGAGGAAAATTCCTTCCCGACCCCAAATATGGCGATCAGATGAACCCTGAGCATGTGGGCAAGATTCACCAGCCAGATACCCAGGAAAGAATTCTCTGTAGTAACTCAGATCCCACCCCATCTAACATCCCATCGCAGGCCACTGGGCCTATTTACCATGAATATTTAAAGATCAATTAATTGCCAAAATCATGTTATCCCATCATACCATCTCCTCCATAAACTTATTGAGTTTAATCTTAAAGCCAGATAGGTCTTTTGCCCCCACTGCTTCCCTTGGAAGGCTATTCCAAAACTTCACTCCTCTGATGGTTAGAATCCTTCGTCTAAATTTCAAGTCTAAACTTCCTGATGACCAGTTTATATCCATTTGTTCTTGTGTTCACATTGGTTCTGAGCTTAAATAATTCTTCTCCCTCTCCGGTATTTATCCCTCTGATAACACCTGGGATAAGGAGTGACTTTAGAATTCCAATAATAGTTGGGATTTCCACCCCTGCAGAGCAAGGTTAGCACGCATAGCACAGTATAGTAATTCCTCACTTAACCGTTGTAGTTATGTTCCTAAAAAATGCGACTTTAAGCGAAATGATGTTAAGCAAATCCAATTTCCCCATAAGAATTAATGTAAATGGGGGGTTAGATTCCCGGGAAATTTTTTTCCCCAGACAAAAAACTATATATTATACACACACAGTATATGTTTTAAACAAACAATTTAATACTGTACACAGCAACGACGATTGTGAAGCTTTGTTGAGGTGGTGAAGTTAGCGGGTGGAAGGGAATGCCTTACTGGTAAATGACGAACTAGCTTTTGGCTGAGCCCTTAAGGGTTAACACATTGTTGTTAATGTAGCCTCACACTCTACAAGGCAGCACAAATGGAGGGATGGGAGACAGCATGGCAGACAGAGACACACACCCTGTGTGTGGGAGAGGGAGAAAGAGATGTGCATTGCCACTTTAAGTACACTGATCCCACTCTTAAGTACATTGTCTTTTTAAGTTGATCAGGAAGTTGAGATAGCAGCTGCTTCCCCAAGCTCTCTCTGTCTCTCTCCCTCCGTGTCCCCACCTTGCTCTATATGGAGAAAGGGTAAGTGGGGTGCAGGAGCAGGGGGGAGGGGGACACCCTGACATTAGCCCTCTCGCCCCCCCTGCTTTCCTCCTCCCTTGCACAGCAAGCAGGAGGCTCCTGGGAGCAGCTCCAAGGTAGAGGGCAGGAGCAGCACATGGCAGTGGGGGGAGGGACAGCTGAACTGCCAGCAATTGATAGCCTGCTGGGCAGCTGCTGCACAGGGAACTTAGGGGAGCGGTGAGCTGATGAGGGGCTGCCGGTTCACCCTGGTTCCAAGCCCCCACCAGCTAGCTGCAACGGGCTGCTCTTCCTGCAAGCAGTGGACAAAGGAGGATGCTGCCAAACGACTTGGGAGGGAGCATTGCACAGCTTTAAACGAGCATGTTCCCTAATTGATCAGCAAGGTAACAATGAAACAGTGTTAACTGGGATGACTTTAAGTGAGGAGTTACTGTATAATTAACAGAGAACAGTGGAAATATGGTGGGAAAAATGACAGGCCAGAACGATGGGGTGGGTGACAACTTAACACCTAACTAGATCAATCTCTTCTGACTGATTCACTCCTTTGGAAGAGAACAGTTTCCTGATGTGGAATAGGCAAGGCAAAAGTAAGGGCATATTTGAACGTCTTAGGCTTTGTCAGAGAGACAAGGTGGGTGAGGTAATATCTTTTATTGGACCAACTTCTGCTGGTGACAGAGACAAGCTTTTGAGCTTCTTAAGGGAAAATGAAAAGGAGGACTTGTGGCACCTTAGAGACTAACCAATTTATTTGAGCATGAGCTTTCGTGAGCTACAGCTCACTTCATCGGATGCATACTGTGGAAATTGCAGAAGATATTATATACACAGACACCATGAAACAATACCTCCTCCCACCCCACTCTCCTACTGGTAATAGCTTATCTAAAGTGATCATCAAGTTGGGCCATTTCCAGCACAAATCCAGGTTTTCTCACCCTCCGCCCCCCCACAGACAAACTCACTCTCTTGCTGGTAATAGCCCATCCAAAGTGACTACTGTCTTCACAATGTGTATGATAATCAAGGTGGGCCATTTCCTGCAGAAATCCAGGTTCTCTCACCCCCTCACCCCCCTCCAAAAACCACACACACAAACTCACTCTCCTGCTGGTAATAGCCTATCCAAAGTGACCACTCTCCTTACAACCTGCATGAAAATCAAAGTGGGCCATTTCCAGCACAAATCCAGGTTTTCTCACCCCACCCCCGCCCCCACACACACACAAACTCACTCTCCTGCTGGCAATAGCTCATCCAAACTGACCACTCTCCCCACACTGTGCATGACAATCAAGGTGGGCCACTTCCAGCATAAATCCAAGTTTAACCAGAACGTCTGGGGGGGGTGGGGGGGGGAGGAAAAAAACAAGGGGAAATAGGCTACCTTGCATAATGACTTAGCCACTCCCAGTCTCTATTTAAGCCTAAATTAATAGTATCCAATTTGCAAATGAATTCCAATTCAGCAGTTTCTCGCTGGACTCTGGATTTGAAGTTTTTTTGTTGTAAGATAGTGACCTTCATGTCTCTGATTGCGTGACCAGAGAGATTGAAGTGTTCTCCGACTGGTTTATGAATGTTATAATTCTTGACATCTGATTTGTGTCCATTTATTCTTTTACGTAGAGACTGGCCAGTTTGACCAATGTACATGGCAGAGGGGCATTGCTGGCACATGATAGCATATATCACATTGGTAGATGTGCAGGTGAACGAGCCTCTGATAGTGTGGCTGATATTATTAGGCCCTGTGATGGTGTCCCCTGAATAGATATGTGGGCACAGTTGGCAACGGGCTTTGTTGCAAGGATAGGTTCCTGGGTTAGTGGTTCTGTTGTGTGGTATGTGGTTGCTGGTGAGTATTTGCTTCAGGTTGGGGGGCTGTCTGTAGGCAAGGACTGGCCTGTCTAGATAAGCTATTAGATAATAGCTTAGATAATAATAGATAAGCTATTACCAGCAGGAGAGTGGGGTGGGAGGAGGTATTGTTTCATGGTGTCTGTGTATATAATGTCTTCTGCAATTTCCACAGTATGCATCCGATGAAGTGAGCTGTAGCTCACGAAAGCTCATGCTCAAATAAATTGGTTAGTCTCTAAGGTGCCACAAGTACTCCTTTTCTTTTTGCGAATACAGACTAACACGGCTGTTACTCTGAAACCTGTCATTAAGGGAAAATGGAAATCTTAAAAAGAAATGGTAGTCGTCACAGGTTGTTTTTTTATCGGGATTATTTAAACGAAAAAAAATCTAATTTCTGAGAGAAATGTATTCAGTACATAATACAAATTGCAGCCTAAAAACACACACACACACAAAACACATTAGCCAACCAAGCTAGGAATACATTGCAAAAGATCAGTATGTACAGTCTTGGCCCCTTGTTTTTAGAAAAAGGTAATACTGTTTAATGGACTTTCAGAGGAAACTTTATGTTCAATTATCTAAACTGCAAAATGTTATTAAATAAAATAATAATAATCCAGAGGCTATCTGCATATAGTCAACTTCATAATGAAGAAACCAAATGCTTCCCATGCCAGAAAAAAATCTGATCTAGTGCATGCTCTGGGTTGACAGATGGAAGGGAAAGAAAGACAGATGTGCTCTAATTTCTAGATTTTTAAAAAAATGAATATTAGGCACAGATGAAACTGCTTCTGCAATACATTTGACTGAAGATATATACCAGAGCAACAACGCCGGATATTCTCCAGGATTTTGCCCACCGGTGTAGTCTCAAATGGAGTTCAGCAATGAGTAAACACCCAACAGCTGTCACTTTCCTCAGGAACAGCAGAACACCAGACAGGTCCAGTTTGTGCATCGTTTTACCACAGAGGACCATATGGAATGTTAGCCTGAATTTTAACAATGAAAATCAGGGGCCAGGTCAGACAAGCGGCACTTTAAACAATTCATGATACTGAGTTTCTAAGTTAAACTCAAAATGACAGATAAGCCAACATTTGAGGAAATATAAGGAGTCTCTCCCACCCAGAGGAGGTGTAATTGAAGTACAGGACTGGGAGATAGGAGGCCTAGGTTCTATTTTTGGCTCTGTAACAGATTTCCTGTGTGACCTAATAGAAGTCCCTTAGGGCCTGATCCAAAGCCAATTCATTTCAATGGGCTTTGGATCAGATCTTTAAGGCTTGATCCTTCCAGGTGCTGAGTACCTCCTGAGAGGTGCCAAATGTCCTCAGCTGTCACTGATTTAAAACCGAGATGCATACATTCTTTGTTTGTCTGTAAACTGGTGACAGTATCACCAGAGAGGCACTGGGGAACTCAGCTCCATGATGCTTGTAAAGAAATGTTATACTCTCAGACAGAAAACACTACACAAAACTATGTTATTATCATCACCATTATTTTGATGGGGGAAGATATCAATAACACATATTTTTGTAGTGGCAAAAGGCCTCTGAATAAGCATTGTGTTAGGCGCTGTTCAAAGCATACAGGGAAACACTTGTTCTTCCAAAAAGCTGACAAGCCAGTTCAAGATTAAATGGAGCAAACCATACAAGAGCACCAAGGGGCAATGATGATGCCAACAGCAATTTTATATGTGCACAACTTGAAGGGTCCGAATTATTATGGGTATCAATTTTTTGCTTCTTTGTTTAAAAAGTCAGTTATTTGATCCTTGCCAATATCCACTTTCATAACTCTTAGCTATTTTATTAACCTCTACCTATTTTTAGTTTCAAGGTTTTTCAAAATTATATATATTTTTTTCTCCTGGCCATTCAGTTCCCAATCGCTGCCCATTCCCAACCCTGTTTTCTGATGTCAAGCATTAGGATGTCACCTGAACATACATGTGTGATACTGTATGATTGAAATATGAACACGTATATCATTGATATCGCCACTTGATAGACAGTTGAAAGATGTCAATGGAAAAGTTATGATTTGCTAAATAAGATTATCCTGTTTAAATCCAAGTATCATCATTGTATCTCTATCATAAATGTGTTGTTCCTGGGGTAACATAGTTTACGTCCTGCCTAGCCAGCACATTGTGAACAGACTATTCAAGTTTGATGGCCCATTAAAGGACACTTCTCTCTAACAGCGGGCCATAGAAGAAGCTCATCCCACTCAGTGAGCCTTCCGGTGAATGCTCCAGCCTAAATATGGGTATTGGCTGCCCCTGTGAGTCAGCAGGGCTTGCTCATGTGATCCTGAACTCCTCCTTGTGCCAGTTATTTTCCACAAACTGTGCTGTGAGCTTTTTTTTTTTTTTTTTTTTTGGGGGGGGGGGGGGGCGGGACAGTAAAATTCCAAGCACATGGCAGAGGGTATAAAGAACCCTTAAAACATCTCCATGTTGCTTCTTTCCTGCTCGGATTCTCTAGTCTGTGGATTTACAACTAAAAGGAGCATCTTGACAATGGACTAAGGATCTTCCAATCTTTTGGAAGTTACCAGACACATTACAGTCCAACAGTCTGTAACATGACTGCTACAAACCTGATATGAGAACTTTGCAATGACTCCATGTATATGATTTATTAACCACTTTTCACTCTTTTCTTCTTTTCTCTTATAAATAGACCTTTAGGTTTTAGTTACTAAAGGACTGGCAGCAGTGTGATTATTGGGTAAATCCTTAGTTATATATTAACTTGTCTGTCGCTGATCTCTTGGGATCAGAAGAACTCTTTGTTTGATTAAATGGTTTTCTATAACCTCTCATGAAGTCTAGCGTCTGGGTGGTGAAAGAAGTGCTCGAATGCCTAAGGAGACTGCATTTCTGAATTCTTGTTAATCAGTGTGGTGAGACGTAAGTTTACTTTTGTTACTGGTTTGATATATCTAATGGTAAAATAACAACCAGAGTGGGATGAATCTGCTCTATTTCTCAGCTGTATCTCCTGAATCCAGTATTCTCAACTGTGACCCCTACTGAGGCACAGTGACAACATATACAAGGAAAACTTTTTGAAGATAGCGTAAGTTTAGCTTTTCCAATTACTGAAGAAACATCTTGAACAAAATCCCAAAAGGAACTACAGCTGTAAAAATCAGACACTATAGGTCTCTAGTTTTTATACTTCCAGATATCAGTCAAGAACTCAGGCTTTTCAGATTTTTTAAGGTTTTGTTTTTGTTCTTTAAAAAAGGAAGACAAAACCCAAGAGCTATTGGTACCCAAGCAAAATTAAACCTTCACCTCAAGCCCACAAATGATTTGCAGATTTACAGACATAGGCTCCAGTTCTGCAAAGACTTATGTGTGTGCTAAACATATGTCATGTCTCCTACTGAGGTCAGTGGAACTACTCATATTTAAAGTTTGGCACATGCATACATCATTGCAGGATGTGGTCTTGGCCATTGTGTCATTGGCCAGATCTTAGTTGCATTTATATTTTTGGCAAAAATCCCCTACATTTCAGTAGTATCGGGATTTAGCCCCTTATATTTTTAAACAGTTAGTGCAGAAAACAGAACAAACAAAATGGGCACCAATAGCGTAATCTGCAAAAATAAAACTGTCTCATCATATGATCATTTCCGACTAAAAGCGAACATGACAAATGTGTGTGCTGTGCCAGTCCTCCGACATAAATTTTTCACAGTCTACAAATGGCAATTTTTGCTGGCATCCAGCTCACTGCCTGAGTGTGTTTACTTGTGATTGCATTTAATTTCATATTGCAATGATTAATCAGAGCAAATGTCTTTATTTTCTGCTGTTTTAACTACAAGAAATGATCTCTTCTGTTTTTATCCTATTATAAGGATCGTTACAAAAATGGGAAACAATTAACACTGGGTTTAATGAGTGAATGCTATAGAGCTGAAGTAATTGCACTCAAGGTCTGCTAACTTTTTAATCAGGCATTTGGTTGCAAGCTGCTCACGATTGATTCTGAGAGAAGAATTAACACAGTCTAAGGAGGAAAGCAGGTGTGCCAAAAAAGCAGACATGTTGGCAAAACAAATGAAAGCATATAATAGGGTAAAAACACAGAAACCAAAGGAAAATTATTTGGGAGAGACCATTCCCTAAAATCTGACTGTTATTGAATGAAACCAATTGCAGTGCACAAATGTGTGGAGATTCTGACAAAAACAAATGCAAACTAACAACAAAAACCCATAAACTCCCACCCCCAAAAGCACAGAATGAGGAAACCTTGTCAGTCAGAATGTTAGTGAATCAAGTTAATTAAAGGAAGCAGAGTTGAAATTTCAATATGCAGTTGAAATACACCAGTTAAAATATGCAGGCAATGCATATTTTATGCCTTCAAATATGCAAGAAATGCAGTTGAAATACACCAGTTAAAATACACCATGAGATGTTTCCCTAGAATTATTCAATTAGACACTTTGGTCTTCAGTCATTAAAAAAAATATATTGTTTTTACTTTCCATATCTTTTTCACCACATTAGTAACGGAGTCTTGAATCTGAGTGCAAGGTATATGCACTCAGAACATCAGGATGTTGATAAAGTCTATGACCCCTGCAACCAGATGCACGTCTATGGTTTCAGTGGTGCACCACATGGGTGCAAGGGTTTGCAAAGGACATTTACTTGCAGGATTGGGGTCTAAATAATCAACATGATACCTGCAACTGCTGGGGAAAGGATAAGAGAGAGGAATCTTTTCCAGTGAGAGATCACAGCTGTAAAATACTGTCTCCTACCTTGAAATACACAAAAGCAAAGCAGCGTCATCCTTCAGGATTAAGTTTCAGAAATGGTTTCATTTTTAGGTGTTTTTTTTTTTTTTAAATCTTGGTTGTTGCATATGGAGTTTTTCCTGCTCAAGTTTCATCCAGTAACATCTCCTATTTACTAGCAATTGTTTTTATGAAGACACCCAGAGATATTTGGGCAGAACACCTAGAAATTACAGCCAATGTTTCCTAACTAGGGTGCCTAAAATCAGGCCCTTAAATCTATGGTTAGTCAGCTAAATGTCCCAATTATCAGAGAAGCTAAGCATCCACAGCTCCTATTGATATTATGGGTGTTTATTACCTTGGACAATTAGACACTTACTAAGTTGCCCAAATATGGATTTAAGTGCCAAATTTCAGATGCTCAGATTGATTATTTTGGGTCAGTATTTTCAGACGTTCACATCTGAGTTTGGGGCCCAGATTAAACTCTGTAAAGAGTGCCTGGATAAAGGAAAGTGCAAGAACATAACCAGCTCTTGATAGGAAAGGTGCAGCAGTTCCAGCATCTGAAACACCAGCAAGAGCAAAAGGGTAGGGAAAATAACAGTGAGTAACTTCTTGGTTCTCAGTGTTCTCTGTATTTTTTCGTTAAAGTGGATTGCCTAAGCTACCTACAGGTTTCATTACCATCCCTCCCTAAACACACTTCTCTTCAAAAGAGGTGTCGCGATGCCAATGGTTATGGGAAACGATATGCAATTACAGAAGCAGCTTTCCCACCCAAGGAAGAGCATGGAAGAAGAGTCTCATTTGTGTGCATCTGTCGACTCTCCAATGATAGCTATCTGTCCACTTTGCCTCTTCTGACTCTAACAAGGTCTCTCACTCAGCAACTCCGTCTGTCATCTGTAGGTGAAGGGCTTTACACAAATGAAAGGAAGTGGTCTGGCACATGGCCACCCACACACAGTCTCTTAATCAGAAGGGACTTTCATATCTCTCTGATCTGGGAGCAATCCAGGAAGGATGCCAAAAGGAAGAACAACAAAAATTGGCGTTTGAAAATTCCCCTGGTGGCTCAATAATACTGCTGAGATGGCTTTTGCCAGATTAAAACAGACATGCTCTGTTGTTTTCAGAGTAATATTTAGAGTCTAAGTCCCCATGCATTGTTCAGAGTTTAACAGGGTTTGGGATACCAGCAATAATAAATAAATAAATAAATAAATAATAAAAGCCTTTAATAGGAAAAAGGAAAGCTCAGACTCCTTCATGGCTAAAATCATAATACAGAAAACAAAGACTATACATGTTATAGGTGAGGTTGATAGCACCTATTAGTAAGGTTGCCTGGAATGTGCTATTATCAGACCCTGTTTTCAGTTGTTTTAACTTTGCAAAACTCTGGAATGAAATTATCCATGTTGGAAGTCTGGTGTCTCTTTCAGGCAGCACTCTGCAAAATCAGGTCCTAGGTATCTCAGTGACTATGTTTGATCTTAATCTCCGAAATGGGGATTTCTTGGTTCACAGTGAGGCCAAACTATCCACAAAAACAGTAGAACATGTAGTACAGTACCAGGATAAAGGAAAGCATAGGCCCTGAATACAAAATATATAGCACTTAATACTTTTTTAGTCTTCTTCCTCCCTGCCCCCCACTGTTCTTTTGTTTTTCTTTTTGAACTCTGGTTTAGGTTTATATCCTTACTTTTCTAGCGCAGAGTTTAATTTGCGGTCTTCTTTTATAAAATAAAACAAAATGAAACCAAGCAGCATATTCCAGTTTTTTTATTTACATTTTGCCCTGCATAAGCCATTATGTGACACTCCCTCACTCTTTACCACAATATAGTTTCTATGTATACATTTCATGGATTGCAAACTGAGACACTTCCACTTGGCTCAATTTGTATGCTGCTCCAATTGGCAAGAGATAGCAACCACCGTCAGGACTCTCTCCCCTCTTGGAGTGAAAACTGTTATGGAAAGTGAACCTCTACACCCAGTCATTGAGAAATCTGAAAATACTGTGAATGGAAGTGCCAATATGGCTTGCTTAGTAAGGATTTGTTTTGAATGTGCAACTTCATGATTATTTACTAATTAAAACTGTTTTACCACACAGAAATCCCTCAAGATTTGCCTCTTGTTTCCTGAAGTGCAGGAGCGTGAAATCATGGATGAACAAACTATAGCACCATAACTTGCTTCTGTCAGTTTAAATGAAAAGGTTTGAAGTGAACTGGTGAAATTAGTTTACAACAATTTTACCCACCAGTAAATACAATTTTACTTTATTGTAAATTGCAAAAATATACCCAAGCTTTCACAGACTCCTAATCTGACACCAGAAGGAAAGGCTTAGCTACCTTTTTTTCCTATATACATATACATTGGGGAAATGAAGGTATCAACCTCTGAAGGAGATGTTTATAATAGAGCAACGAGTACACATTCCTAACACCCAGAATTCAGACAGAATAAGATGATTGGATCTGTATCAGAACGAAGGCATTTTTGCCCCTTGCTAAAGCGTAGGGTCTTCTCTTCTCATGTTCTCTGTGGCTGAAATCTATGTACACAATGGAGGAAGAGGGAGTAAGGATCTGAGCTTGCAACAACAGAAATAATTTAATTGTGATTCCATGTTCAAAATGTTGTGGAAATCCCATCATTGGAGAGTTTTAAAAGCAGGTTAAGCAAACACCTGTCCTGGATGCCTAGGTATACTTAATCCTGCCTCAGCACAAAGGGACAGACTAGATGTCCTCTTGTGCACCCTTCTCGGTTTACATTTCTATGATTTTATCAGAGGCAGATGAATTCCATCAGACTGGGAGAAGGGGCGGCTAATATCACTTTCACTATTTCTTCATTGTATTTCACCCAATCTACCAGCATAACCACACACAAACCAGGTTGAGTCGTAACCATTTCCCCAAACTCAAAGCCTCATCAGAGCAAGACACTAGATAGCCATAAAATACCTCCATTCAGGTCTACAGACTGATAGCTAAGTGGCATTTATACGTCACAGATAAAACACCTTATCTCAAACGTTGAGCAGGAGAGGCAACAAAACAGATTCATGTGTAAGTGGGTCTTGGGGCAGATAAACAATTGCTCCACACTATCCTCAGTCATCTTAGCAAGAAAATAATCAAATGACTATCTATCCTTGTCAGGATCCACAGCTGTGCCATCTCCACTCTGTGGGCAAGAGACACCAGACAAATCTGACAAAGTCAACATAGATACTGGGTTCTCACGCATTGTAAACAGAAGGTCATTGGCCTTTATGTAATATCCACATCTAAATTCAATGATGTTGTTTGAACACACTTTCAAGATACAGCCTAATTAAATCTCAGGGCACAATTCTTGCCTTCTAAGAATGTGGTGAATGGACTGTGGCAGGGAAGAGCAAAGCGGTATCTCACTGCGCCACCCTGCCTCCGCAGGGATCTGAAAGGCAAAGTGGTCTGCAGCACTGCTAAAGACATAGTGTGCACTCCACAAGCGTCCACTGCTGGTGGTGTTACACATACAGGGAGTCAAGGGTCTAGGGCAGGGGTGGGCAAACTTTTTGGGCCACATCTGGGTGGGGAAATTGCATGCAGGGTCATGAATGTAGGGCTGGGGCAAGGGGTTGGGGTGCAGGAGGGAGCGGGGTGTGGGAGGGAGTGTGGTGTGCCAGAAGGGGTTCAGGGCAGGGGGTTGGGGTGCAGAGGGGGCTCAGGGCAGAGGGCTGGGGTGCAGAGTGCAGCAGTGGGCTCAGGGCAGGGGGTTGGGGTATAGCAGGGGGCTCAGGGCATGTGGATTGGGGCACAAGATGGGTGTGGGGTGTACAAGGGGGCCCAGGGCAGGGGGTTGGGGTGCAGGAGGGGTTCGGGATGCAGGTTCTGGACTGGCGCCACTTACCATGAGCGGCTCCAGGGGTGGCAGTGGGGCTAAGACAGGCTCCCTGCCTACCCTGACCCCGTGCCACTCCCCGAAGCTCCCATTGGCCGCGGTTCCCCATTCCTGGTCAATGGGAACTGGGGGGGGGCGGTGCCTGGAGGCGAGGGCAGTGCACAGAGCCCTCTGACCCCCTACCCCCAGGGGCCGCAGGGACGTGGTGCTGGCTTCTTCCAGCAGCAGGGTGGGGCCCGCGGTGCCACAGGGGTGGCAACCCCTCGGGCTGGATCCAAAGTCCTGATGGCACCACAGGGATGGCAATCCTGCAGGCCGTAGTTTGCCCACCCATGGCCTAAGGTGACCAGGTGTCCAGTTCTCGACCATAACACCCTGCCGAAAAGAGATCCTGGTGGCTCCAGTCAGCACTGCTGACCGGGCTATTAACTGTCCAATTGGCGGCGTCATGCAGTGGGGCTGGTAGGCTCCCTGCTAGCCTCCATGCTGTACAGCTCCCGGAAGGCAACTGGCATGTCCCCCACAAGCTCCTATGCATAGGGGCAGCCAGGGGGCTCTGCACGCTGCCCCACCCCAAGTGCCAACTCCGCAGCTCCCATTGGCCAGGAATCACAGCCAATGGGAACTGCAGGGGCGGCGCCTGTGGATGCAGCAGTGCGCAGAGCGGCCTAGACACGCCTCCATGTAGGAGGTGGAGGGGGGACATGCCGCTGCTTCCAGGAGCGGACTGAGGTAAGCGGCGCCCGGAGCCTGCACCCCTGACCCCCTCCTGGGCCCTGACCCCCTCCTGATCCCTCTCCCATCTTCCAAACCCCTCGATCCTAGCCAGGAGCACTCTCCAACACCCCAAACCCCTCATCCTGAGCTCCACCTCAGAGTCTGCACCCACAGCCACAGCCCTTACCCCCTCTCTTATCCCAACCCACTGCTTCAGCCTGGAGCTCCCTCCCACACTCTGAATTCCTCATTTCTGGCCCCACCGCAGAGCCCATACCCGCAGACGGAGCCCTCACCCCCTCCTGCATCCCAGCCCTCTGAGCCAGCCTGGTGAAAATGAGCGAGTGAATGAGGGTCGGGCGAGCACACAACAGAGGGAGGGGGGATGGAGTGAGTGGGGGTGGGGCCTCTGAGAAGGGCCAGGGCATGGGTGGGGCCTTGGAGGAGGGGCAGGACAAGGGTGTTTGGTTTTGTGTGAGTACAAAGTTGTCAACTCTGGAACGGCCTAACCATGCCCATGAAACGTTGCTAGATGTAATTAGCCTGCTGCCCTCTCCTGTCTAGCACACATGTGAGTCCCAGATACAGATCATTCCCTGTCCCTGCATAGGTGGTAAAGGATCTTTAAAAGAATGGAAAGATCCACAACCCCACATTAGGATACAGGACTATTCTTGTCACCTATGCTGTTATCAGGAGATACAGAACCCTGAGGAAAGTTGCTGAATATGTTCTGTTGACTCACTCTGGACTAGTTTGTTCCCATCACCATATGCTGTTCGAGGTGGTAGCGGACCCTTTGGTCAAAGAAAAGTAGGGTCATAGCAAGAGAGTCCCTGCTGAAAATCCTAGAACATACAAGGCTTGGGGAGAATGCTTAGTCTAAGATTTATGTTCTTTATTATTTCATTTACCATCACTAAAGCCAAACAGGAAGAGGTTTAACTTGTCCTTCAATAGCATTCATTACCTTTATTTGAAGGACAGGATTGCCACATGCTAAATGGCTTTCTTCATCACTACAGTGCATCTATACGAGAAAGACCAGCATTGCCCCTCAGTTTCTTTTAATTGTGCTTAGTGAAGAACCTGGTTTTCCCCGTCCTCTTCTTTTTTGTTTTGTGAAACTTTAGTTAAGTTTTTGACAATGACAAATAAATGAACAACAATGAATTGCTGGGAAATAAGAGCTGTTTACAGCAATACAATTTTATGAACAGAGCCTTTGTAGCAGTCCATTAGGATTACATAGAGAGCAACAGATAGCTGTTTTATATTTGGTAGCATGTTTGCCACAGTTTCACATTTACTCAGTATTCTTTAGGTATTATTACACCTCTACCCCGATAGAACGCTGTCCTCGGGAGCAAAAAAATCTTACCGCATTATAGGTGAAACCGCGTTATATCAAACTTACTTTGATCCACTGGAGCGCACAGCCCGCCCCCCCGGAGTGCTGCTTTACCGTGTTGTATCCAAATTCGTGTTATATCGGGTCACGTTATATCGGGGTAGAGGTCTATCAATATGGTATAATTACCCATCCCTAAAATAGTGTAAGCTCCCACAATCAGACTCCCTATATAGAAAATGGGGATTGTGATAGTGACAGCCTTTGTAAAGTGCTTTGGGGTCTGTTGATTAAAAGTGCTATAGAGGAGTTAGGTATTTTATTTTATTTTTACTTATTTTTGTGGGAGATCCTTCTTGATGACACAGTGAGTGCACTGACCTTTTTCTTAAATCAAAGCTACCTAGGAAAGTGCAATCTTTTGGCCTTATATTCCTTTTTGTGCTTCTTGATCAATTCAAATTTCACATGTTTTTACTTGCCCATAAGGAGGAAATCTCAAACTCCAGGTTCTGCAATATACTCCTGTTTATCTGTTAACATCGCAGTCCACCAATAGCGCCATTAAGATAGTCCCTTCATTCTACTGAAATTATAATGATTAATAAAACTACCACATTAAGAGAAAAATGCAGGTGGGAGGTTGTTGCAAGACTGCTGAGTTCTGATATGAACATTTCTGCTTCAGCACCAGGAACTTCAGCTTCTCATAATCAAAAATGTGGACCAAAACTGGCCCACTCTAAAAGTGTCTGTTGTTTTACTGCCCAGCTCATGTCTACTGACTGCTAAAAAAACTTCATTTAAAAAACATCAGCATAGTTACTTCAGTAAGCCTGTTATTTTTAACTGTTAGTTAATAAGGACAGCTGGTCGGAAAAAAATTACAGAATCCTTTTTCATTGAAAAACGGGGTTTGGTCAAAATCAAAACACTTCACAAAATTGTGTTGATTACTGCCAAAACTTTGTTTTCAAGAAATTAAAAAACCAAACAAAAAACAACCCACAATATGATTAAAACACATGCCCTTTTTTGACATTTTTGGAACAAAATATATTTATATTTATATTTTTTGTTTTAAGATGACTTTTCCATTTTTATTTTTTTCTATTTTGTATAATATTACTTTTTAAAAATATAAAATATAGTTAAAATTAAAACAAACTGTGAATTCAACTTCAATTTAGTTCAAATAAATTGTTACAATCAATCCAAACCAATTTCCTTTTTCTTCGAATTTTAGTTTGCAAAGAATTTTGAAATTTCCAGATTTCATTCCAATTCGAAATGAAGCCAAATTTTGAAATCTTAAACATTTCATATTTCATGCCATGGAATTTCCATCCTCTTCTCAGCTCTCTTAACAAGCACTCTTAATGAGCAATTGCTTGTATTATAAAAAAAATTCTGCTGCTCCAAAGTTCTTTCAAATAAATCTGACAATAAACCTATGATGGAATCTGCGACAAATAATAAGTACAATCCCTACTATTTAACTGCGAATGGAAACCAGCAGGGAAGCATTAGGTAATTTTGCTATGAGCAGAGCAATAAAAGTACATTATTCAACTCTGCCATCTCACTTCGTGCCTAGACTAATTCCACGAAAAAAATCCCAGCATTCTGAAGTAAAAACATACTCCAATCTCTGTGCCCATACTGTGCATCTGATATTTTCTGGAGACCAAATATTTGAAATTAGAAATTGCTCTCATACACTAATGACAGGTTTCAGAGTAGCAGCTGTGTTAGTCTGTATTCGCAAAAAGAAAAGGAGTACTTGTGGCACCTTAGAGACTAACAAATTTATTTGAGCATAAGCTTTTGTGAGCTACAGCTCACTTCATCGGATGCATCCAAAGAAGTGAGCTGTAGCTCACGAAAGCTTATGCTCAAATAAATTTGTTAGTCTCTAAGGTGCCACAAGTACTCCTTGTCTCATACACTAAGTGTACCTTCACCATGCAAGCTAGAGGAGAAAATCTTTGAATTTAATAGGAACCAATCTTATTTTGAAGTCACATGGTACAGTACGTTTAATAGATCCCAAGGCTTCTGGTATGTAGGATTCAAAGCTTTCACATATGAAGTAGTTATGCAGTGCCCCTTTTATTTTTTTTTATTTATTTTACACTGTTATTTTTATAAGCATGTCCTATGGCTGGGAAAAGTGATCTCTATACTAATTAGTAATGAATGGCCGGAAAAAATGGTTTTTGAGCAGGTTTAATAACTGTTATATTTGTAACTGCAAGGAAATGTTTTTCTATGTCCCCAGAACGTTTTTTACATTTCTTCCTTCCAACAGGATTTCATTTGTTACTCAGAAATATATATCTTAATCCAGAAAAGCACAAAATAAAATACTGTGTACAATCACATTATGAATACAGCTATAATGGCTCAAATGTCTGACATTTAAAGTTATAGTGGTTATTCTTTCCCCTATGGACGGTAGAGCCAAGTTCATGCAGGCCTCACTTGCCTACTTTAATTCACAAGCTCTTGGATAAACAGGAATATGAATGACACAGAGATATTTTCACACATTTCAGTGTTAATCTAACACACCAAAACCCATTTTGCCTCTTAAATTAGTATACAATAGGTAATATTGTCTTCAATTAGACATTCAGGTGAGAATCTCATTTTGTATCTTATTCATAAACAAAAATGCTAAAAGCTGTTAGAAAATACTTGAAAGCAGAGTTTTATTACTATACTAAATCATACCTCTGCTGTAAAAGTTGAGGGGAGCATTATGTGAGGTTGTATTACACTCCAGGATTTTATAGCCCAGAAAAATCAGCAGTACATTTGAATAAGGCTAAGAAGGGAAGCAGCTGGAGCTGCATAAGACAAGTGACACCTTTATACTTTATTTCCATTCACTGTTTATCCATCCTTTTTGTTTCCACATATTAAGATTTGAAACCTTTTTTGCATAGATAAAATGACAGTGACAACTTTCTATTTTCACATCCTAGGATGTCAATGACATTTTGCTTTAGTACCTACCAAAGAACTCCTCCTAACTGTTGTGTTTCTTACTTTGAAAAAATAATTAATTTTTATTTCACTTTCATGGGAAAGAAATGTGTTTACCTATCCCTTCCCCTTTTTTAAAGATTTATCACTTGTCCCTCAAGAAAATTGGGTCAGAGTTATAACAGAATTCAGTTTAGACAAAAAAACAAAGTAGCTCGTTAGCTGAAAAACCCCTAACATCTAGAACTTAGATCTTTTCATTTAAAAAAATATTATGTATATAAATATAGAACAGATCATACCATAAATTTTAGGTCTAAAACCAGATCTGAACAACGATGAAGTACGGAGGGGGAGGGGGCGAAGGGGCAGTTTGAGCCCACGTTAAAATGGGGAAAATAAAAGTTCTGAGTTCACAGTTCATGGTTTTTTTTTTAAAATGTTCAACATGCCACAAACCTTTAAAATAATTCTACTACATTATTTCAAAATCTAATCCTGAGTCAAAGTGTAATCATAATCCTTTTCTAAATAGCTCTGGAGCCTATTATGCTAGTACTGAATTTAGTACAGGGGTTAGACACCTCTATAAGGTTTCAACAGTGTTTTATAAATTCCTAATTTTACCAGTTCATAATTTACAAATCCATCTGCCTAAACCAGACATACTAACAACAGCCTCTGTTGGTACCTCTAGAATATTAGAATATTTATCACAAAAAAGGTTTCTGTACATTTTTCAGTGTTCCAATTCAAAACATTTTTAACACCAAATTTGAAAAGCTATTAAACAATACAAACAACTGTAATTACCATGTCACTTTATATATATTTGAAAGGGTTGCTCTCCATATGTTTAGGAAATTTTTGAACCCACATTTCTAATATAATTATATACTTATATTTAATTTTCCCAAGTCTTGTGCATAGAAAAGGCCCAATTCTACAAACTTTCTACCATTCTACAACATGCCCTCAGTAGATGTTTTGATTACTAGATGCATGTATATTAAGCATGGATACAATTGCCCTTTCTCCAATTCTGTGACAAGAAGAAGATGAAGGGAATGTTGTGTGCCTTCTCTGTGTACAGTATCTCCCATTTACAGTTATCTAAATGATTTAACATAAAATAATAATGAATAATAAATAACATAAAATACAGTTCAAAACCTAAAAAGGTAATTTCAGAATAAAAATTGAAACATTCCACTCTAATAATGCCAAAACAATGCATTTGTATTTCTTTCCTTGTCAAAATCGACATGATAGCAAAGTAAGTTTCGATTCTGATGAAATATCATTTCCTGATGGAAAATTTTTGACCAGTTCTACTTCATATATACCATAATTTGTATTCTTCTTTAGCTGCCTAGTTATCATATTAAAACATAAACAGCTGCTTATGAGATACAAAAATGAGAGCAATTTCATTACCTCCCACCACTGCCTAGAATGTGTATAATGGTAATTGATTTCGGCCTCATGAGGTCAAAGAAGAATGCTGGGTCTTACAGGCTATTGGAGTGATTGTATTTGGGAAGATTTTTTTAAATATAGTTATAGTGGTTTCCCATATCTGTTTGTTTTAAACTGTGAGAAACAGGCCTGTTTATAGTCACAAAAACTATGTCCAAAGGATCACTCTTGCAGTGAAATAAATAGTTGTTTCTCAGAATTGATACAAGGCAACAGATCTAATTATGGAGTAAGGGAGTATTCAAAGTCAGTAAGGGTGGTAAAATGTGCCCCACAGAGTGCTGCTGAAATAACAAATGGATATGAGTACAGTGTGCAGAAATTTTCCCAATGACGATGAATTTGTTGGTTTAATTTTTTTCAGGATTTGTTTCCCCATGTTGTTGACAAAATATATTTGACACAAAAATGTCAAGTTTGAGTCCCAAAAAATGTATTTTGTTTCTCTCATTTTTTACCTTTCCTTCATTAAAATATAATAGAGCGAGACGGGGGGAGAGAGACTAAAACAACAGTTTGGATTTGTTTGTTTTGTAACAAAGATTTTAGTTTTCTTTCATTTCAAAATTTGTGTAGAAGAAGTGAAAAACGTAGATAAAATAAAATATTTTCTGAGAAAATTTATATTTTTGTCTGAAGGACATTTTTACCAACCCCCGCCACCAACTTTAAGATTAAAACAAGTTTGCCTAGTTCTAGATATGAATATTACGGATTGCTACATATATAAAATAAGTTTTTCAGTTCCTGGAGTTTTCTTGCCCCCCCCCTTTTTTTTTTTTTTTGCTTTCTTGCTTAATATCTTTTAAAGGTGCTGAACTAACAGTCACAGACACTGAAGTCCTCACCACAGAACAGTAAATCCATGGAAGCTTCCTCAGACTACTCCAGTAAGTACGACTGAAACCATGAGCAAGCCAAATACTTTCAGTTGAATCTTTGAAACAATTTTGTACTGGAGCTGTAAAATCAAAGCCATTCCTCTCAACCTCCTAAGACTCAAATATGGGATTTAATAAACCCAAAATGACAGACACAAAAATCTATTCATGCAGGAAACTTAAAATGACATGGAACTCATTCCTTTACTGTGAAAAATAACTCTATAACCTTAGTTCAGATATTCTGAAGGAAATGATTTTCAACTATAAAAGTGAGGCACGATCCATTGTCTACAGCCAAGCTCTACGATACAACCATATTTGCTCCAACCCCTCAGACAGAGACAAACACCTACAAGATTTCTATCAAGTGTTCTTACAACTACAATACCCACCTGCTGAAGTGAAGAAACAGATTGACAGAGCCAGAAGAGTACCCAGATGTTACCTACTACAGGACAGGCCCAATAAAGAAACTAACAGAAAGCCACTAGCCGTCACCTTCAGCCCCCAACTCAAACCTCTCCAGCGCATCATCAAGGATCTACAACCTATCCTGAAGGACGACCCATCACTCTCACAGATCTTGGGAGACAGGCCAGTGCTTGCTTACAGACAGCTCCCCAACCTGAAGCAAATACTCACCAGCAACCACACACCACACAACAAAAACACTAATCCAGGAACCTATCCTTGCAACAAAGCCCGTTACCAACTGTGTCCACATATCTATTCAGGGGACACCATCATAGAGCCTAATCACATCAGCCACACTATCAGATGCTCGTTCACCTGCACATCTACCAATGTGATATATGCCATCATGTGCCAGCAATGCCCCTCTGCCATGTACATTGGCCAAACCGGACAGTCTCTATGTAAAAGAATAAATGGACACAAATCAGACGTCAAGAATTATAACATTCAAAAACCAGTCGGAGAACCCTTCAATCTCTCTGGTCACTCGATTACAGACCTAATTGTCACAATATTACAACAAAAAAACCTTCAAAAACAGACTCCAACAAGAGACTGCTGATTTGGAATTCATTTGCAAACTAGACACTATTAAATTAGGCTTGAATAAAGACTGGGAGTGGATGTGTCATTAAACAAAGTAAAAGTATTTTCCCATGCTTACTTTTCCCCCCTACTGTTCCTCACATGTTCTTGTCAACTGCTGGAAATGGCCCATCTTGATTATCACTACAAAAGGTTGTTGTTATTCTTTTCCCCTCTCCTGCTGGTAATAGCTCACCTTAACTGATCACTCTCATTACAGTGTATATGATAACACCCATTGTTTCGTGTTCTCTGTGTATATAACATCATCCTACTGTATTTTCCACTGCATGCATCCGATAAAGTGGGCTGTAGCCCACGAAAGCTTATGCTCAAATAAATTTTTTAGTCTCTAAGGTGCCATAAGTACTCCTGTTCTTTTTGCGGATACAGACTAACATGGCTGCAACTCTGAAACCTAAATTAACTTAATTAGTTTTGGGACTAAAATGAATGATGTTCCCCTGAAATAAGGGAGAGCTGAGTTATATTCAGATCTGTAACATGAAAGAACAGTTTTTCCTCGGTAACTACTTACAAAAATATTTACTTATTCAATTATTTATATAGCGACTTTTTTCCCAGCAGTGGATGTTGGAGTTGACTCTAAGTGAGTCAGCATTCAGACTGAGGAAGAACTGAATAAGAATTCAGATTTTATGTAGCTCTCTGTGATCTGTTGAAAAGCACTTTAAAGGGATATAGATAGATATTAATTAATCTTTTATGGAATTTATGAAAGACAAATGCTGATTAAATGTTAACCTTAAACCGACTCTGGAGTAGAGTAGGGGAGTTTCTTACCCTTCTTATAGATTGTAGGGGGAGACCATGTTTTCATAGGTTTGTACAGCACTCAGCACAACGGGGCTCTGATCTTGAGTGGGGCATCTGGGAGCTATGGCATTGAAAATATTAAACAGCAGCAGCCCAATAGGTGGTAATCTGAGAATTAACGGTTTCAGTTCTGAGCGTTTTTTTAAAAATCCAGACACATCAAAGAGACTGAATTTTATATTTACAGGAAATATGAAGGAATCTAACAATTGCTTGTTGGATAAAGCTGTGAAATATGGGGCCACCAATATTCTGACGTTGAAGAAAAAGGTTTGTAGACTGTTAATCTTCTGGCTAAAATATCAAATCATGCACTTTCTGAATGCATTTAATTTATGCCTCTGGCCAGACACCTGTCTGTTGTTACTATCAAAACTAAGTAAGCATTCAATGTTCAGAAAACTTAATAATGACACTGTGTGTTTACTATAGCAGGTATGCAACACATAATTCCTGCCCTATCTCCCATCTCCCTTTTATCTCTAAGCATACTGAACATGCTGTCAATCGTGATCTGGAGTTCCTCTCCTCCAATTCCATCTTAGATGCTCTCTCATCTGCCTTCTCCCCCTTGCAATTCACTGCATCCGCTTCTGCCAAAGTCTCTAATGACCTTTTCTCAGGTAAAGCTCAGAACCAATATTACATCCTTATCCGCCTTGACCTTTCTGCTACTTTTGACACCGTTGACCGCATTTTTCTTCTTGAAATCTTGCCTTCCATTACTATGTCCTCTCCTGACTCTCTTCCAACCTTGCTCATTCAGTGTCCTTTACAGGATCCTCCTCATCTGCTCTCTAAATTTCTGTGGGGGTTTCCACCATACGGATCTGTTTTTGGTCCCCTTCTTTTCTCCCTCTATACTTATCTCTGAGTAATGTCAGACATAAACACAAACAGCCATCTCTAGGCTGACAACTCACAGATCTCAACTCCAGACCTTTCTCATTCTTTCCAAACTAAAATCTTGGCTTGCCTCTCTGACATCTAGCCGCCAGCTCAAGCTCAACATGACTAAAACAGAGCTCTTAAGAGGTCCCCAATACCTTCCCCCCCCCATCACTGTTGACAACACCATATTATCTGTCACTCAGGCCCATGACATGGGCATCATCTTCTACTTAGACCTCTCTCTAGGTCCTCACATCCATGCTATGTCTAACTCTTGCTGATTCTTTCTGCATGCATCTCCAGCTTCACTTATCCATTCTCACATTCTCTTCACTTATCCATTAAACTCTTATCGAAGCTCTTATCATCTCACATCTTGATTTCTGTAACATCCTTCTTTTTGGCCTTGGCAAATACAATCTTGTCCCACACAGATCCATTCAGAAGGCTCTTCACAGTCAATCCCCACCCTATCACTTCCCATTTGCTATCCAGCTGTTGACACTCAACGCAGATCAGCCCATACTGCCAGCCTAGAGCACCCACTTATCAAGTTTTAAAAGGAGAAACTTCATGTTTTTTCTATGTTGTCCCTCACTTGGAAGGTGCTCCCAGTAAACATCCGCAAATCTAACTCATTATCCACCTTCAAATCCCTTCTCAAAACAATTCTTTGCTATCATGCGTACAAAAAACAAAAACAAAACAAAACAACAACTTGACAATGGTTAGGTTGGTTGTGTGTTGCAATCACTGCCTATTATGCTCACCAATACAGTAACTCGTTGCTTAATGTTGTAACGTTCCTGAAAAACGTGACTTTAAGCAAAACAATGTTAAGCAAATCCAGTTTCCCAATAAGAATTAATGTAAATGGGGGGGTTAGGTTCCAGGAAATTTTTTTTCACCAGACAAAAGACTATACACACACACACACACACAGTATAAGTTCTAAACAAACAATTTAATACTGTACCCAGCAATGATGATTGTGAAGCTTGGTTGAGGTGGTGAAGTCAGGAGTGGAAGAGGGTGGGATATTTCTCAGGGAATCCCTTACTGCTAAATGATGAACTAGCACTTGGCTGAGCCCTCAAGGGTTAACACGTTGTTAATGTAGCCTCACATTCTCAAGGCAGCACGAATGGAAGGAGAGGAAACAGCATGGCAGACAGAGACAGAGACACACCCTGAGAGAGAGAGAGAGGTGCATTGCCCATTTAAGTACACTTGCACCACTCTAAGTACATTGCCTTTTTAAGTAGATCAGCAAGTTGAGACAGCAGCTGCTGCGAGCAAGCTCCCCTCCATCCTGCGCCCTGTCGTGTTCCCCCCTCACTCTATGGAGATGGGGTAAGTGTGGGGCAGGAGCAGGGGGACACCCTGACATTAGCCCCCTTCTTTCCCCCTGCCCCTGGAGGCTCCTGGGAGCAGCTCCAAGGCAGAGGGCAGGAGCAGCACATGGCAGTGGGGGGAGGGACAGCTGAACTGCTGGCAATTGATGCCCTGTTGGGCAGCTGCCACTCAGGGAACTTACGGGAGCGGGGAGCTGATAGGGGAGCTGCTGGTCCACCCTGGTTCCAAGCCCCCACCAGCTAGCTGCAACGGACTACTCTTTCTGCAACCAGTGGACAAAGCAGGCGGCTGCCAAACAACGTTATAAGTGGGCATTGTGCAACTTTAAACGAGCATGTTCTTTAATTGATCAGCAACGTAACAACAAAACAACATTAACCGGGACAACTTTAAGTGAGGAGTTACTGTACTATCAACTGATTAGGGCAAGAACTATCTTTTTGTTCTATGTTTGCACAGCACATAGAACAATGGGATTTGGTCCAGGACTACGAACCCTAGGTGCTATGATAATACAAATAATAAATAATAAACAACAAATGGATCTACTCACCATGCCAAGAATAGACTAGGAATTTTAGACACCTTCAGCATTAATACATTGGTAATACAGATAAGTAATAATAATATCTATGTATAAACATTTATCGACAAACTCAGGGTCTGATTTTACTCTCAACTCAATGGAGAGGCTTCCATTGATTTGAATGGGCTTGATTAGGACCCCTGAGTGAAGTAAGATGAAAACACTGGGCCAGTGAAACGAATAGAAAATCTCATTTTGGTTTTAATGGGAGTAGGGTCAGGCACATTGTTCCACACAATGTTTGTCTTTTCTTTTTTATTGGGACATTTTATGGCCAGAGCCATCCCTTGGTTATGGTGAATTGGGGCGACCGCTCTGGGCCCCGCACTTTTTAGGGCCCCACCCTTCAGTGTGTGTTGGGGTGCCTAGGGGGCTAGGCCGGCTCAGGGGGTTAGCAGGGGACCTGGTGCCAGCAGCAGGGGTCGGGCCTCCACTCACCGGCGGGAAGAGATTTCTTTGCAGCACCTGCCCTTACGGGCTGCTCCCGGGGCTGTTCGGGGCTCAGTGGGGGGCCGATGGGGGTCCACTGCTGGCCCTACGCAGGGCAGGCCGGCAGGCCCCTGGATGGCTTTACCCAGCTGCGGCAATTTTAATATAAGAAAAGGTAAAAAGAATCTCCTCTGTAAAATCAGGATGGTAAATACCTTACAGGGTAATTAGATTAAAAACATAGAGAAGCCCTCTAGGCAAAACCTTAAGTTACAAAAAGACACACAGACAGGAATATCCATTCTATTCAGCACAGCTTATTTTCTCAGCCATTTAAAGAAATCATAATCTAACGCATATCTAGCTAGATTACTTACTAAGTTCTAAGACTCCATTCCTGTTCTGTCCCCGGCAAAAGCATCACCCAGACAGACCCTTTGTTTCCCCCCCGCCCCTCCAGCTTTGAAAGCATCTTGTCTCCTCATTGGTCATTGTGGTCAGGTGCCAGCGAGGTTATCCTAGCTTCTTAACCCTTTACAGGTGAAAGGGTTTTTCCTCTGGCCAGGAGGGATTTTAAAGGTGTTTACCCTTCCCTTTATATTTATGACAGCTGTAGTCACTGGTATGCTCCAGCTGCTTTGCATCACTGCAGTATCACAAAGCAATCATAGACCTGGCTATACTAGCCAATTCAAACAGACTTGTGATGCAAAACAGCCAGTGCTCAATGGTGAATTTGAACCCATAATTTTAGGAACAACACTAGTCTTCAATGTCATCTTGAGGTTCTATATTTTTTAACTCCAGAAGAGATTCTCTGTATTTTAAAGTTTTTTCATATACACACATGGCTGCACTCTTGTGTTGCTGCCTTTATGAGTTAATGGGTCAAATTCAGACATCTTGTGAGAAGGCTCACACCAAAGATATATAAGTCTTATGCATCTACCTGAATGCATTGAAAAACTCAGGCCCACAATTTCAGACCAGTACACATCTAATATGTGAACCTGACTAACAAATTCCTCAATGTATATGTCATAAACATACAAATAAGGGTAGCATAAAATCCCTCCTGGGCAGCTGTACTGAATCTTTACCTGTAAGGGGTTAAGAAGCTCAAATAACCTGATTGGCACCTGATCAGAAGGACCAATAAGGAAAGCAGATACTTTCAAATCTGGCTGGGGAGGGGGGTGTGTGTGTTTGTGCTCTTTTTGTTTGTTCCCTCTCGAGATGGAGAGAAAAGCCAAGGAGGGACAACATCTCCTGAAAATATACCAGGAATAATCCAGCTAAGAAAAACAGAAATTGTAAGTGAGGCAAGGAAATGCGTTAGGTTATCTTTGGTTTTAGCTTGTGAATTTTCCCTATGCTAAGAGGTAGTTTTATTCCTGTTTTTTCTAACTGTGAAGCTGAGTCAAGAGGGGAATCCTCTGTGTTTTAAATCTTTTTTATTTACCCTGTAAAGTTACCTTCCATCCTGATTTTTCAGGTGTGATTCTTTTACTTTATCAATAAAGTTCTTCTTTTAAGAACTTGATTGATTTTAGTGTCCTAAAGATAAAGGGTCTGGTCTGTACTTATAATAAAGGCAATTAGTTGGAATATTATTCTCAAGCCTCCCCAGGAAAGGGGGTGAAGAGGCTTGGAGGATATTTTGGGGGGATAGGGCTCCAAGTGACCCTTCCCTGATTTTTTGTTTAAATCACTTGGTGGTGGCAGCAATACCGTCCAAGGACAAGGAAAGGAATTTGTCCCTTGGGGAAGGTTTTAACCTAAGCTGGTAGAATATAAGCTTAGGGGGTCTTTCATGTGGGTCCCCACATCTGTATCCCAGAGTTCAGAGTGGGGAGGGAACCGTGACAGTATATTTGGAAGTCTTGTTGCCTGTGCCCATGTTTATACAGTATGTGCATAGACAAACCTGACCTAAGCTTATGCATCAGGGGACTTATGCACCTATGTCAGGAACACACAACATTGTGTGTGCATTCAGACATACATGTACCTGAAAATTTGGTTCTTAATGTTCAGTCCCTATGAATGGGGTCAAAAGATAGTATGCCATAATTTTCCACTGTTCTTATTTCTTCTGTGAAAAGAAAATATTTAGTGACACAATTCCTGTGAGTATCCTGGACGAGTTCTGCCATAAAGAGGGATTTGAATATAAACATTAAGAAACAAATATAAAGGTGAAAAGATTTAAAAGTCTTAAAATTAGGCTTAGAAGCCCAATTATACATACCTTCAACAAAAATTACCCCCATAGTCTTATGCTTATGAGGGTAAATGGAAACACAGGATATGATTAAACCTGGGTCCTTCCAATTTGGGTCATTCATGATCATTTCCCTCCCCCCCCCCCCAAAAAAAAAAAACCAGACGCATGAGGAATCCAAGGAAGGAGCACCTCAGAAACATTAATGAATTTATCATCACAACAGCCTTAGAGATAGTAATGTGTTGTTTACGCCCATTTTACAGAGACATTTACTTGCCCAGTGTCACACAGGAGGTTTGTAGTAGAGACAGGAACTGAATCCAGATTCTCCTGGGTCCAATCTAGTATCTCAACCACAGTACCTCCTTCCTCTTGTATACATACATACTTCCTACAAAGAACTCAATTGCCTGGCAATTTGGAAAATGCAAGTGTTCCAAGATCTAACACCATAACTGGATGTTGGTAATAGATGTTAAAAGTAGTTATGCCCAAGATAATTTTCATTTATTTGAATTTGTTTCTGGCTATGTAAGTAACTGTTCCTAGCTACATTTTATCTGTAAGACACATTCATAAAATGAGACCACACTGTTAATTATCATTTAATGTTCATTTTAAAGACATTTGAAAAGCTTTTGTAGCCTCCTAAATGAGGCTCTTGGTCACCTTTTCTGCCTGGTTAGTGCCTACCAGCAAGTACAGCTGGGATACTCTAATTACTGGCAAAAGCAAAGGTCACCTAATTCCAGGCAATGCAAATAGCCTAATTACATTGTTAAAGACTCTGCTGGACAAGTGTCAATCAGCAAAAGCAGCAAATAACTGAAGAAACAGTCATACACTAGCATACATTCTATAAGATTCCATGTAGCACAAGGCAATGAAACCACACCACATGAAAATGGTTGATATGGAACTTAATTACTGTGGTTATACTGGACAAACTATAGGGTATTTTAAAAATGTATAAGAAAATATTTACATAAAGCTTTTAGTAGTTATTGTTATATATATAGTTATGTAGCAAAAAAACTATGAATTACAATTCCATTCATCATTATTCTAAAAATATGAAACATCTTTTAATTATCAACATTTCTCTTTGTTAGTCTGGAAGCTAGTAAGGAGGAAAAAAAAAACCCAAACCAAACACTATAGAAATCTTAACTACAACTTATATTACTTCAAAGCTATTTCTACTGCATACTTTGTGACAAACTGAATCAAACATGTACCATGAAGTGCTATCTGTATCCGTGTCAATAAAGCAAATTTCAGTACCTTCACTGGGACAAGTATTAGGTATATACAGAACTCAGCACCTACCTACATAAAGGTTTTTTGTTTGTTTTAAACTATATCTATAAGCCTAATGATGTAAATCAGCTTAGAGGTTCTCTAAACAAAATAGTTTAATGGCATCTCCTACAGACAGCTAATTGAAGAGAGACCCTGGCACATGAACACTATGGTAATATTTGAACACAATTCCAACTAAACAGAGGCATGGTGGGATACATGATCCTCAACAGGAAGTAGAAAACCCTGTTCTAATGCTGACAGGCAGCCACGCCCTGATCCCTCATTAAATATGTGACCATCCAGAACTAACATCTCATTTCAGCGTACAATAATTACAGGTACTGCACAATCTGCTTCCAACATAGCCCAATCAAAGAAATTATCTCACCCACCTTGTCTCTCTAATAGTCAAGTACAGTTTAACAGACTGATTGTTTTCTGTGGAAGATATTGAAATATTGACAGAGATAGTCAGCATTGAGTTGATACAGTCATAATTCTCCAGTGTTATTCAATGATATTTGGTTAAGGGTCTGTCTGCACAGGGATATCCAGGAAAGTTAACCAAAGGTGTGAATTTGAAATGGATTAAACTCCTGTGTGAACTTCCTCATTCAAAACTGAAGTGTCCTTAATTTGGTTTATCTTAATTCACTTCCATTAAACTAAAACAAACTAAGGCCACTTTAATAGCAGCCACCAAACAGGGATTTAAAGAGGATTAACTAATCCATTTGACATTCACTCTTTTAGTTAATTTAGATTAATTTTTCCTAGGTGTCCCCCTGTAGACAAGCCCTTAATGCTGGGATACTCTAGTGCTATCTGTGTTTTAGCTATTCCCTCTCCACCCCTCCAGGTTACATAACAATTCCCAGTGCTGCCATCCTCTGCTCACACTTTTAGGGTTAGGCAGGCTTTGCAGGTGCTGCAAACAGCTCAGTATGGGTCCAACAGTATTACTGAAGTTGGCTGTAGGCAACTTGAAAAATAACATGTTGTGTGATTAATGCTATTTTCCAGTCACTGCGGTGGAAAAAAAAAACAAAACAGAATCAAGCCTACTGTTCCTTCTCTTTCCTCCTTATTAGTGCACACAGCACTTAGAAACAAATGTTATGGGTTTGGCTGGTTAGCATTTTTATAGTACCTCTGAGAACTACAGACTTGTTAACTCAACCTATATTGGCAGTTGTCATTTAAATACAATGTTACAGCCTGTTATGACACAGACGGTGGGCTGCCTGTAATGTCCACAATCAAGAAAGCTTCAATTATGGCAGCAAGCCTATCAGACACTTCCAATTTGTATTTTTTTTCTTTTAGCCCAATGAGCATTCAAACGATCAGACTAACACCAGTTTAGTCCAGACATACTGTCAATTTACATGGCTTAACTGACAAGTCATGCTTGTCGCCAGTCACTAGTTACTGTTCTCAATGGAACTGTTCCCACGATATCCCCATGAGATACAAATAGGTATTAGAACAAGAGACACACAAATTTCCAGCTGTACATTCTATTCAGCCTCCCCACTATCCAGCGTAGAACAGTTTAAACCAGTGGTGGGCAACCTGCGGCCCTCTGGCTGCATGCAGCCTGTCAGGGTAATCCGCTGGTGGGCCGCGAGACAGTTTGTTTACATTTGCATGGCTGCCCGAAGCTCCCAGTGGCCACGGTTTGCCATTCCTGGCCAATGGGAGCTATGGAAAGCGGCGCGGGCAGCAGGGATGTGCGGGCCACCGCTTTCCGCAGCTCCCATTGGTTGGGAACAGCAAACTGCAGCCACTGGGAGCTGCGGGCGGCCCTTCAAATGTAAACTAACTGTCTTGAGGCCCGCCAGCGGATTACCCTGATGGGCCACGTGCAGCCCACGGCTACAGGTTGCCCACCACTGGTTTAAACACACATACAGTGTGATGCTACACTTGCTAGATTATCTTATCATGGTGACACCACAGTACTATTACCATTTGTGATTGGTGGGGCTTATTCTTTACTACTTAGCATATTTGCACATGGTAATCATGTTATCAATGTAATCATTCAGAGCTCATTTTACACCTACTTTCCACAGATGTAAGTGACTGCACAAGATTCAAGGCAGTGAAGAATCTGATCTGGTATTTTTAATTATAGGAAAATACTTGATAAGAACTTTTCTACTCAGTTTTATTTCCCAGATAACTGAAATCTCAAAAACCAAAAGTAAGAACAGCAGCAGTGTTCATGTGGGGAAGTGTCCATTATGATGTTTAACAGAATAATTTACTACCTGAATTGACTGCATCCATCAACTAAATGTAATGACATCAGATGCTCAGCAGATGGTAGACAACAGACAGTAACTCTTTGTTGAATATGTTTCTGGAATATACAATTTGCCCCGATAAACTGGTCCATCAAACCCAACATTCTGCCTCTGGAACAGGACAATACCTAATCCTCCAGAGAAAGACACACCTCCCCCTTAACACACTTGGTCCATTGTTCAATGCTGTAATCTGAGAGGAAAAGAAAACAGACACACAAAAAGGTCATCCTTGTGAGTGGAATTTGTTATCATATCAGAAAAGAGCGTGAATGTAGCCAAATAAATTATAATTCATATTAACAGCTTGATCTTTAATGAGAAAGCTCAGGTGGACACTAGATGAGAGAAGTGTGTATAGGCTATGCAATGAAATGGTATGAGCCATGATGCAAATTGCCCCCATCATGGAAAAGCAGAGATGATTGTGTCATGTGACACTATGTCTGGCGAGATACTCTCAATCTTTGTGTCACCTGCAAACTATATGAATACAAGGGGAGGGACAGCTCAGTGGTTTGAGCATGGCCTGCTAAACCCAGGATTGTGAGTTCAATCCTTGAGGGGGCCATTTGGGATCTGGGGCAAAAATTGGGGATTGGTCCTGCTTTGAGCAGGGGGTTGGACTAGATGACCTCCTGAGGTCCCTTCCAACCCTGATATTCTATGATTTCTATGATTGAATATCTAGTAGTTATGGGGCAATGACCATAATGAAGATTCCCCCAAAAGGTGTTTTGAGATGCAGAAGGAAGACACGAAGAGGGTCAGTGTCAGTTCGGAAGGTGAGCTTGACAGGAACGCTTGGAGATGAAGAAAAAGAGCTGCCAGCCCTGACTAATGGAACAAGGCGAAGGCAAAGAAGATTAAGGTTTCTGATCCTGCATCCCCAATATTATTGATTTCACTGGAAGTTCCCCACCTGGAAGGTTTTCACAGGACACCTATTGGATTGAGTACCACAGGTGAGTTGACACAAAACAGTGGCGGAGAGGGGTAGGAGGAAGACCTCCCTCATAACTAAGCTCAGTGGTTAGGAAACTCACCTGGGATATGGGAGACCTCTGGTTAAAGCTCTAACCATTGGACTAAAGGATATTCTGATGTGCGGCTCATTGGAGTATGGGGACTAGATCCTGGGTCTCCTACACACTGGAACAGTGGAACAGTCATTGGCCAGAGAGAGAGAATGAGACTGACTCTGTAGTCCACTGGTTAGCACACACACCTGGGCAGTGGGAGACCATGGGTCCAGTCCCCGTTTCAATCACTCTTTCATTATTTATCCAGAATGCAACAGATTCAGTAGGAGAACTGAGGGAGCTCACATCAGAATATTCCATAGCTCAGTGGTCAGGAGGATCACCAGAGAGATAACAAATCCTCTCCCCCTCAAGTGGTTGGGGGACTTGAACTGGGGTCTTCTACATTACAGGGAAGTACCTTAACTGCTAGGCAAAAAAGGTAACAAACGAGCTCCTTTTTCTGATTCCCTGTTCCCCACGCCCCCAGCTTCTTCTTAAATTGGTGGCCGTAACTCTAGGAGATGGTTCATAACTGAAAATCACTAGGAGATATAAATAACTCCCTGCAGCCTGGATTTAGGGACCTATCTCCATGAGAGGGGTGGTACTTAGCAGACACCCTTCTGGTCAGCATCTCCCATTGGTTATTTTAGGGGCAGTGGTGCTGGAACACTTAATAGTGGGGGTGCTGAAAGCAGTTTTTACTTTTTACCTCATGCTCCCTCTTACCCCTGTCCGCACCTCCCCTTATCTCCCAGAGCTGGGGCCAGGAGAAGGGCTGTGTCTCCGGGAGGGGGAAACCCAGGCAGGGGTAAGGGGGCCAAGGCTGGGTCCACAGCTGGGAGTGGGCACAGGGCCAGGAACGGAGCCCTGGGTGCGGGGCCAATGGCTGAGACCCCAGGAGTGGGGCCCCAGGCGCAGGGCCACAGGCACAGGGCCAGTGGCTGAGGCACTGGGCCGGTGGCTGGGATCCAAGTCCCAGGCATGGGGCCAGGGAGCAGAGCCCTGGGGGCAGGGTCGGGGAGCAGACTCTCAGATGCAGGACCCCGGGCGCAGGGCCGGGTGCCAGGTGCAGAACCCCAGACACGAGGCTGGTGGCCGGGACCCCATATAAATCCTGGGGGTGCTGCAGCACTCCTGCACTTCTAGTTCCCGTGCCCATGCTTAGGGGGCTCCCTGCCTAGCATAACCGTTTTGTGAACCTATATCTCCCTATTCATTGTACAGGGAGCCAAGGCACTTAAATTTGTGAATTACAGTGATTTTCTAGGTCACTAACACTTAGGCACTGTGATGCTCCAGGCCTTTGAGTCTCTCACTATGAGGTATGTTTTCTAATCCTTTAATCATACTCATGGATATTTTCTGAATCCTCCCCAATTTTTCCAACCTCCTACTTGAATTGTGAAGAGAACTGACAGAGTATTCCAGCAGTGGTTGCACCAATACCTAATTCAGAGACAATATAAATTTGTATATTACTACTCAACATTCCCCTATTTATACACAGTAGTACTCGTAGCCACAGCGTTGCCCTGGAAGCTCATGTTCAGCTGATTATCCTCCATGACCCCCATGTCATTTTCCAGACTCATGGCTCACACTGTTTGTTACTAGATGTATACATTTACATTTGACCATGTTGAAACACATATTTTTTGCTTATACCCTGCTTACCAAGGAATCTAGATAGCTCTGTATCAGTAACCTGTCCTCTTCATTATTTACAATACTCTCAATCTTTGTGTCATCTGCAAACTTAATCAGTAATGATTATATGTTTTCTTCCAGAACATTGATAAAAATATTAAATAATGTAGGGTCAAAGACCAACCCCTGCACAATCCCTCTCATGAAGTGCAGAAGTCCTCTTGGGTGGTTTTCTTTTCAGTTTGAAAGTTCAACTCTCACTTTATTTGTGTAATCAAATAAGAATCTATTTGATGCAGTTTTGTCATACTACTCACATTAAATTCTGGGAATCCTTTTATATAGTCAGCTCAATCAATAATAGAAATTAAATAACTGTGGTATCACATAATTTCTTTTTCCCTTTAATACTTTAAAGGACATGCCAGTAATGCACTAATGTTTCACACAGCTCCCAGACATTATCTGGAATGGTCAATTCATGGGATGTTAAGACCTGCTCTGTGGGATTCTGAGCAAAAATATTATCATTAAATAAACCTTTATAGACATTAATTAAAGAAAAAAAGTATGTTTTTAAGTTCTCTATAAATTTTCCACTAATATGACATTATATATGATGTGCAATTACAGAACAAAACACATGTGAATTGCAAACATGACCTACAGTCTCTAAAGATAAAGTTGCTATTTTTCAAATTACGTTGACATTCTAGTTTGTTTCCCTTTAGTTGTGATAATAGCATGAGCTTCTGTTACATTTTCCACTTGTCTTTTTTTGTGTTTGTTTTATTCTGTATAGTATATTAGAGAGGAAGATCCTTTTGGTATTCCATTTTACAGCGTTTACTCTAGACTCCATGTTATCATTGCTGAAGCTGAAAAAACAACAGAGTTGTTGGGAAGTTGCTGAATCTGATTCTTTGTTTGTGGCTTTTTCCCCCCTCTTCCCAGACTGACTACGTATTGTTTTTTTCCCTTGTAATGAATACATCACAACATATCCTGCCAGCACTATATTTTGTCAGTGGAAGCACAAGGAAAAGGCTTGCTTTTCTCCCTTAATTTAAAATGAAATCCATTTGATTATAGTCACAATAAAGAGTGTGGTTAAAAAAGCTGATCGGGGAACACATTTCTTAAACATTTTCAGTTGAATACAGTATCCTTCACTCCCTGCTTTAAACTGTTGTGTGATGTTGATGCACATTGTTAAACAGCTGCCACATTCTACCCCAGAGGTAGCTGCATTTCAACAGCATGCGAAGTATCTCTATGAATAATACATACCTCAGTTAATTAAGTTCATAAAGCATTTGAAAGGTGCTATAAAATCTAAGTCATTACTAATAAAGAGGATGCTCAGTTAACATTTTCAGTGAGATAACTTAGGCAAAGGGGCGCAGTACTCCATACAATTCTAGGGGCAAATAAAATAAAACAATATCTATTTCAGCAAAGAGTCTGTAAAAACTTTTGAGAACAGAATTTGAAAGTGAAAAATGTATTCAGAGATCAGAAATGATAAACATACTTATAACTGTCCATACAGCTACCTATGCAGCTTTTTCCTATGTAGAGGACTTAACTCCCCAAGTTTTGAACTTGCACAGTTTCTACCAGATTTCCCCCCTTAGGGGTATAAGGTTTTGTCCCCATATGAATCTAGCAGTATATTTAAACCACAAAAATAAAGATTAATAAATTAAACTCAGAGCTCAAGATTCTTAAGATCTCTGCTTAATGATAGGGAGACCCATGTGGAGGTCTTGTGCCTCTGACCGTCCTCCTGTCCTACCCAAGATCTGTAAGACAGTGTGACCCATGAATTCCCATGAGAGGGAATGAGAAAGATCATGCTGATCCTATGGGTTTCCAGGATGATGATGTCCTGTGTGGACTTCGGTGGGGTCTGGAGAAATGGAAAACTATACCACAGAGGCAGCACTCCCTTTCTTTCACCTTTCTCACTCCCATTCACGAAACTAAACAGGACGGACTGCCCCTCTGTTTTAATGCACTCTTATAAATCACCTGGCAAGGCAATGTCATCATTATTTACCACTCGCTGCCATCATCAATGCCTGTGTTAGTTCAAGGTTTGACAGTTGCAGTGTCCTTTATATGGCATACACCTAAAATTGGAAACAATCTGGTTTAGAAGGTAGCAGTCCGCTTGTTAAGCTGAGAGTCGTTTTGAAAGCATGAAACACCTGCTCTCCAGATTCTGCATTGGCTGCCTCAAGTTTTCCAGGTGGAGTTTAAGTGTTGTTTTTGACCTATAAATCCCTAAATGCCTTGAGACTAGCCTACCTGAGAGACTGACTCGCCCCATGTGTTGAGATCATCGGAAGCGCTTAAACCAGAGCTCCCTTGGCATAAGAAAGAGGGAGTTGCTGGTAGGCGGTACTGTGTGAGGGCTCCTTGACTTTACAATTCACTTCACAGCCCAACCAAAGTGACTCAAATTTGTTGACTTTTAGAGGATACTGGAAAACCCATCTATGTAGGCATGTATGGAGGGCTACACGTGTGCAGTACAAACAACAGATGAAGCATTACTCTAAATTACCAGAACTCAGTTCAGTAAAACAAAGGTTACAGTTAAGTTTAGACCACCATCCCCCACATCTTCCCACATTTTTTTTTAAATTAAAAACAAACAAACAAAGCTATTTCCATTACAGGTTACTAGAAAAGACAGACACAGCCCTCTTGTGTTGCAAAACCTCAGACCCCAACTATAAATAGACATAAGCAATACTAATTTCTGCCCCTCACACGCCCCTTTGCTAGAGAAGCACTATTGACAATACTACTGCTGGGCATACAGATTATTCAGATAACTTTGGCAGACAGATCTGCACTGCTCATTCTCAAAACACAAGGGAGACAGTACCAAGTACACGACAGCTTAGAAACTGCCTTTGTTATTAAGAACTACAATATTTAAAAAAAAAACCACTCAGATAAATCAATTGTCTCCAAGAAAAAAACAAAACCCAGAGATGAATTTAATTTGCTGTGTACTTGTTTAAACAGCTGACTGGAGAGTTTATTATGCCTGATTGCAGGCCTTCAACAACAGTGACAGTTTCTTCCTCATTTACCCCCCCACCCCACCCCCGTTCTTTCTCAGCAAGTTTCCGTTGACAAAGCCTACGGCTATACTCTCAAAAATCATATAAAACCTGACACTGCCAAAATTTCAACTGCAAAAAAAGGTGTTCTAAGGTGTTGCCTTTCAAATCTAATTTTAACAGACAACTGTGTTCTGAGAGCATAGAGCATGATGATGATAATGTGAGGCACACAGGGCTACCCATGGGCTGCAGATGGAGCTGTTGACAAACCAGTTCTAGTCACTGGAGAAAAGCCTGTGCTGGGGACTGAGCACTCTAGAATCTCTCCCCTCTTTTCAAGGAGCATTGTCCTAAATTCTTTTCAACTGCATTCTTGGAATGACAGCATCCAATGACACAAAAGTAAGACATGCTTATACACACTAATTAGTGAATGAAGATTAAACTCAGAGATTATCTGACAAGGACAGAGAAACACACAACAGTACTACAATACATTAACCCTCTACTGACTCATCTAGGAGGTTCTATAAGGGGGCAGCCAGCTCCTACTGCTTGTTTGTTAACTGCAGGCATGTGTACAAATGACATAATGAAGTATGTGGTTATTCATCATAAAACCTGAAATTTTACAAGGCTTTTGTTAGCAGAGGTATAACAGGATCGAACTCCACTGTGCTCTTGTGTACTTTGCCACTTTCCACAGTTGTAGCCCTATCACTGTGCCAGCTGACTGCTAAAGCGCAACAGTTTATGTTACACTTGAAATTTCCCATAACTATTGCTTGGGGAATGAAGAGAAGCCCAGCTGTTATATTTATTAGCTGTTATATTTACTAGAGGATGTTCATTCAACCTTCCTTTGGACAATTCAAATTAAGGTTTCAGATCACAATTATACAAGGCAAGAGTGATGGCATAAACACCCTCATGTGATACGTGATACAGAAAGAGAAAGCTACGTGGTAATTAAAGTTGTGAGCATGACATTGTATTGCCACAACTTCAGTATTCCTCATGCTCCATTTTGAACAAATAAGTGAAGAAAAATAAAGGTTATTGCCACATTAAGGTTTGAATTGAAATGTACAAGTCAGGAAATTAATTTAAGGTTACTTTGTAATTAACTCACCCATATTGCAACTTCTGCTCTCAGTTATTCTGAAGGTATTCCTGTATAACTCAGAGAAGAAATTTTGTTTGTTTACTACTTAGACCGTTAAAAGCATACCTAAGTTTACACAGCAAGCCAAATAGTAAGGTCACTGGGGCTGTGTGGTGTGTAAGTCAGAACAGCATCGGCTTTTATACTTATTAATTTTTATAGTTAAAGGCATGCTAGATACTTAGCAAACATGATGGAAAATCACAATCCCAGCCCAAAAGAGCTTACACCATATGTTCTAGACATAACACAATGAGTGGGAATGATGAAGTATGGTGGGAATGGGCTGTGGAAGATGAGCTATATGACATTATAGATGGACTACAGAGTACCCAATTTTATTTCCTGATTTCTGTGCATTAACATTTGTATTGCATTAATGTAACTTGCATTACCAATATTGCATTAATGTAACTTTTTTGCCATTTTTTTGTTGTGGGGCAAGGGGAAAAAGAGAAACTGCTCCTTGCATGCACTGTTAGCATTTAAATGGCCAATATTTAAAACTGAGGTCAGATTTAATTTCTTTGTGTCTCAGTTTCCAGTTGTAAAATGTGGATTCCGACTCCTTAATGCTCCTTAAAATCTACTGGTGAGACTTAATTCTTGTATGTGTGTAAGTACTTCGAGGGCCTCTCCTGGATGGTATATGAACAAGGCAAACATATTATAAGATCCTAAGGACAATGTTGTTATTTTTATTGGGTATGATTTTCAAAAGTCTAGTTATTTTGGGTGCACAGCTTGAGACACCTTAAAGGAGCCTTCATAATATGCTAAGCAGCTATCATCTGGGTCTTTTTAAGGCAATGCCAAATGAGTATCCAAAAACCAGGAACCTAAATTCACTAGCAACTCTTCAAAATCTTGCTCATTATCTATGCACAGGTTTATAATGACAGTTAAAGGAATGGGGTGGTCCACTCCTTGGAAGGCTTAACTCTGTATAATGCTGTATACACTTTATACATAATATTTTTAATTATTTATATTACTATTAAGTTAATCATTGTTCATAATAATGCTTTATTCTTCTGGAAGTTCCTTCCAACTGAGAATTGATTTGAATGCATACTGGTTCACAACAGCAGAGGATTAAGCCTCACTGCCATGTCTTTACCTGTCCTCAGGGACATTAAGTTAATTGCCCACTATTATACAGAATTGTACCTGCAGAGTTGTACACAGAGTTGTACCTGCAGAGCTGCAGCAGAACAGCATAAAAGATGGTCTGGAAACAAGGTGGGGAGAAGGATGTCATGGGAGAGGTGAGACGTCACATATCAGCAAAGCAAAGTAAGCAAGGGTAGAATAAGAAAGTAGGTCAAAGATAATTAAAGGCCACGTAAAAAGATTTTAGCTGTAGAGACAAAGGGAAAGGACTGATTTTAAAAAAGTGCTTTTTAGGAAAATCTACATGATTTGGTGACACACTGAATATTGAGTACAAAAAGGAGTGGAAGAGGATTCAATAGCTAATTTGGATAGGCTGGTATCGGGAACAGGGGTGCTAGAATAATTTGTATAGTGGGGGTGCTGAGAGCCACTGGACAAACTGCGAACCCTGTATATGATGGAAACCACTTCAAGTCAGGGGTGCTGCAGCACCCACAGCACCCATGATCTTGAGAGTTGAGAGTAAAAAGACCAGAGCAGAGATTACTATAATCAACAAAAGAGCTGACCAAAGTATATGCAAAGTTTTGAATATAGGTGGAGAGGAATATTTATTGTACAAAGGACTGCTGTGATTGCTAGATTCTGAACTAAATTCTTCTGAGCTTACGTTGACTAGTACAGTAGAACATCAGAGTTATGAACACCTCGCAAAGGGAGATTATTTGTAACTGAAATGTTCGTAACTCTGAACAAAAAGCGATCATTGTTCTTTCAAATGTTTACAACTGAACGTTGACTTAATATAGCTTTGAAACTTTACTATGCAGAAGAAAAATGCTTCTTTTAACCATCTTCATTTAAATGAAACAAGCACAAACAGTTTTATTACCCTGTCAATTTTTTTTTAACTTTCCCTTTTTTTATCTATTTTTGTCTCTCCTGCTGCCTGATTGCGCACTTCTGGTTCCAAATGAGGTGTATGGTTGACCAGTCAGTTCGTAATTCTGGTGTTCATAACTCTGAGGTTCTAGTGTATCTAATTTCAATAGAACTTTAATTGTGGACTAAGAGTTCATTCCAAATGAGAAAGACTGGCTGAATCAGCTCCATACGGAAAAACTATAGTCTCCTCCTCTTATTTTAACGAGACAAATACAAAACAGAGACAAAGTTGAAATCCTGAGCCCACTGAAATCAATAGCAAAACTCCCACATATGAATATACTGGGTGAAAGTCTAGCTATACTGAAATCAATAGGTGTTTTGCTATTGGTTCCAAGGGAGCCAAGATTTCACCCAGGGAACATGCAATATGTTTATAAAATGTTATCAGTATTGTAAAACCACAATTTGTTAATCTAATCCAGGTGACGTCCTGTAGGCTTTGTGGATATTCACATACTAGAATTGAAAGATTGAAAAAGACAAAGAGAAACCATCAGCAAATTTTCTAAGTTAATGAGCTTTGGACCTACATTCACTAGATTCAACTGTTCAAGATTTCAGGAATGTCATTTTCTGATAATTATACTACATTCATTGCAAGTCAGAGAACTGAGAAACAGATCTGTGCCTACTATCGTCACATAGTCAGCCATACATTGAGAATGTAATTGAAAGGGAGCATGCATCAACTTCAGTAAAGTATTTGCTGTATTCATGAAAATCACAGAAATTAGAGATGGAGACCTACTGTTTAATAATGCACAACACTAAAGAACAACCTAGGACAAGAAGTGAGTAAGTCTAAAACGAAGCTTCAGGGGGAATTTAGAAAGGCAGAACTCAAAGTAAGCTTTCGGCAGGGAAGCTGAAGTTAACTCATAGACTAGTGAAAAGAACTATGGTATCTTTAGTGACCTCAAGTAATCGGAGCCTCAGGTTTGTATCTCCCTCAAAAAAGACAACATCCTTAGAACAGTCTGCAGCATTTCGTTAGTAGTGACTCAGTGGGAACTCCTCAGAGCTTAACAGGAAAGGATTTCTTCTTCCACAACAAAAAATAACAAAAATAAAACTTTTTTTTTACAATGAAAAATAGAAAATGTAGTTTAGTTTAGGGAAGTAGTTCCCCAACTTGTTCCGCCGCTTGTGCAGGGAAAGCCCCTGGCGGGCCGGGCCAGTTTGTTTACCTGCCACGTCCACAGGTTTGGCCAGTCACAGCTCCCAGTGGCCGCGGTTCGCTGCTCTAGGCCAATGAGAGCTGCTGGAAACGGCGGCCAGTACCTCCCTCGGCCCACGCCGCTTTTTGCTTTTTTACCCCGTCTCTGCTGCTGCCTGATTGCACACTTCCGGTTCCAAACGCGGTATGTAGTTGACTGGTCAGTTCATAGCTCTGGTACATCCTGATGTGACAAGAACAGTCCAAGGAGTTGTGATCATGTGACAACCAAAATACACAGTAACACATCAGCCTTTTTATATATCAAGTGAACTAATCCAAGATGGTTGCCCTCTGCATTTAATTTTATTTTTTTTAAATGCAAGGATAACAAAACCCCAGTTATTGTTTCTTCCTGAAAATATGTTTGATGTTAATTTACAAGTTAGAAAATAAAAAAATCTATGCTTCTGTTTATTCACATATATTCAGAACACAAGGCCTGATTTCTTTACTGCCTTGCACCTCGTATAGTCATTTACACCTACACAAATTGAGTGCAAATTGGATGTAAAATGCTACTATTCTCATCTGGAAATATGTTACATCTATTTTCACTTATCGGCACAAGTGTAAATGACTACAAAAGGTGCAAGATAGTGCAGGATCAGGGCCACAGTATGTGGAAAGTTTGCATAAATTAATCTGAATAAAGTGTTTGCTGTGTTCATAGAATCTCAGAAGTCAGAATGGAAAAGACCTATTAAGTTTTCTGCCATTTCTGCCTTCCTGTAGATTCAGGATTTCCCTGTAGTAGATTCTCCAGTTCTTTGTCTAGTCCACTTTAAATGATTCAAGCAATGAGACTGCCACTACTTCCCTTGGCAGAGTATTCCACAGTTTAATAGATCTTGCCATGAAGAAATTTGTCTTTCTATTCTTACTGCATATTCAGGCTGTCTTTATTTTTTTCCCATCAGCTTAGATCAGCGGTTCCCAAACTTGTTCTGCCACTTGTGCAGGGAAAGCCCCCGGCGGGCCAGGCCAGTTTGTTTACCTGCCGCGTCTGGAGGTTTGGCCGATCGTGGCTTCCAATGGCCGCGGTTCGCTGCTCCAGGACAATGGGGGCTGTTGGAAGAGGTGGCCAGCACGTCCCTCGGCCTGCGCCGCTTCCAGCAACTCCCATTGGCCTGGAGCAGCGAACTGCGGCCAGTGGGAGCCGCGATTGGCTGAACCTGCGGACGCTGCAGGTAAACAAAGCGGCCTGGCCTGGCAGCGGCTTTCCCTGCACAAGCAGCGGAACAAGTTTGGGAACCACTGGACTAGATATTTCCTTTGGACCACCCTGAAGTCAATGAGCAGCCTCACACTGACTTCAGTGGCATTGGATCAGGCACTTACTGTTGACTCTTTCTTCCTTATGAAGGAATACTAAACACTTCAACAGAAGCGTAGGATCAGCCTGGCCTTACTGTTTGTCTAGTCTGATGTGTGATTCTGTGTTTGTCTAGTCAACTGGAAGTTGCTAAAAATGCTGTTTATAAATAAATCTTTAACCAGCCCCCTGCAAAAAAAATCACTCTACTATTGTTTAATTCCAAAACAATTCACAAGTCAAATCACTAAACACATCTGCTGCTAAGTGTGCCCGTGATATTGGAACTACATCACAATTTGCAATTAGAACCATTCAACCTTGTCTATGAAAGAGGGGAAAAAATCTGACCTGAATTTTAAACAAAATTCAATGACGACAGACTACAGGCTCACACCAATTTTATTTTCATTTTACATCTACCTGTCATTCCTGTATTTACTGGTGCAATAAGAGTGGGCATTAAAAACGGGGAATGACAACACCCATAACTGTCCTAACCTTATCAATTTTAAGCTCTTGTAAGCTGTGTAAAACAGTGCATCATCTCCTCCAAAGCAATGGCTGTTTTATACAGTTTGACTATATGATGAAAGAAGCTAGTTGACATGCACTTACCGTATCAGGCCCTGGCACCTTCACTGCAGACACTAATCAAAGTGCTCCTTCAGAGGGGTGAGAGAATCACCATTTGTAATGCAATAATTAGGCTGGGTAGAAGGGCCTGAAAAGTAAATCAATCTAGTCTGCTCTCCAAATCTGACACCATTCTCTTGGCAGATTGTTAACATAATGAGACAGAAGCCTACAAAAGGTCCCACAAAAGACCTATGTCTTTCTTCCTTCTTCCCTTACTCTTGCAATGCTACTTACAACATAATTACAGACAATTCTACACCGGGATAAAAGCAGCAACTTCTAAGAAGCTCATCAAAAATAATTTGGCAGAACAGATGGGCAATATAGCACAGCAGCAGGCTAATACTCTTTGTCCTACTCAACAGAGGTTATTTTAACCTATTCCCTCCCAGAACTACCATGATAATTTCTTACAAGGAACAATCACGAAAAATTCCAAAAATAGGACAAGGAAGATAATTCATATAGTAGCTTAAAAATCCTGGATCTTATTCTCCACTTACTTAAACTTGGATAAATCAGGAGTAACTCCAATGAAGTCAAAAGCATTACATAGGAGTACAAAATTGTGAATGTAGAGAATCAGGCCTGATGTGATTATTTTGAATTTTAACAAGGAATAGACCAGCCATTTGTGAAGATAAGGTTTTCAAACAGACTTGTTTTCTTTGTACAACCATTATAACGGAAAGAGCATAGCCTGATTAGCAGGCCCAGCCTATCAATTTAATTTCATTAAGTATGACAGCTACACTATTTAAAACTAAGGCACAACCACTTATGCCGGCAAAACTTATGTCATGCAGGGGTGTGAATATTCCATCCCCTCGAATGATGAAAATTACACTGACATAAGTGCTAGTGTGCACAGCACTATGTTAGTGGGAGAACTTCTCCTGCAAACATAACTTATCCCACTCACGGTGGTGGGTTTTCTATGCTAATGGGAGGGCTCTTTCCTGTTGGCATAGAGCAACACTGCACCGTTGCAGTGTTGTACATGTAGATATGGCCTATGCAATACTTACTTATTTCTTGTACTACCATAGCACCTAAGATCTCCAGATATGGACCAGGACCCCACTGTGCTAGTGGCTATATAATCACACTTTAAAAACCACGTGCAAAAAAACCAAACAAACCCATCCCTTATGCTAGGCATTCCTTTATTGCATATAACAGTAAACATATATTGTCTGAGTACTGCAACATAATGAATACGCTAATCTTTCTTCTACCTCAATCCCATAAATATTAGTTATTGTATATCATTTAGCATCACTCTAATTAGCCACTTCCAGCTCCATAAACACGATGTAATCACTGTCTTATGTCACTTAGAGGGTAAACTTTGTATAGTTATGGCTTGATAGACTCTTACAGTGTATTCACCTAACTGGCTTACAAAAATAATGTTGTATATACAACAAATACACAATACCTGACTGAAGGCTGTAATTCAATTTCAGGATTCTGCCATCATTCAAGAACTGTTTGAGATGGAGTCTTGTTCTTTGACTTTAGCAGAACTCCATGATTAAAGGAATAATATTACATTCATTCAAACCATCTGCCTTATTCTGGATGTACTTCCACATTTGCTCAGTTTTCCTTTTTTTTTTTTTTGCCTATGGTCACGCGAGCAGCATGACTAACTTCTTTCAGTACTCATTGTGGGCAATGTTAGTGATTAAATTAGGTAAGAAATCAAGAAACTCATTGATAATTACTGCCACTGGTTCTTTTGAGCAAGATGCTTATATTCAATATACAACTATATTCTATCAGGTGATACTAGGAGGATTAAGGGTTCCAGAGCTTTGTCAAGAGTTTCTCAAAGACAAAGATATTTTGAGGACTTCTGGGAAGTTTTGTAGCTCCTTTTTGCAGCACAGGAAGCACAGTGCCTACCATTCAAAAGGGTGACCTCTGCTTGCAAAAAATCTGCAATGTCGGACCCTAATAGTTTAAAAACAATATCTTATCCTGATTTCATTTTCTCTACAGTATAATACCTTCAAATTATATATTTCACCTACCACTGCATGATACATGACGTCTATTTAACAGCACACTGAAGCTGGACTCATCGGTAGTTAAGGACAAATTAGGCTGCATATCCCCTCCAATCTGAAACTTCTAGGTAAACTTTGGTAATCAAAAGGAGTTTGGCCAAGATACCAAAGTCAGCATGATCTTTAATGAACTCAAGTGGTTAGAACAATAATTATGTCTCATGGAAAAGCTGACACTACCAGCAGCAAAATGTCTCCACTCCAACAGCGTTATGGAGCGAACACTCATTCAATACTGATTCATCTGGAAGGGCACCACCTACTGAATCACTTATATACTACCTAAATTAGATTATCAGAGCACACACCCAACTGCTTTACTTACACAAGTGAATGGATTTGAGAGGATGTGATAAGTGTCCTGCCTGACAGAATCATATGACAACACAATATACTGTAGCAAGTTGGCCATTGTAAATTGGTTGCTTTGGTATTTCTTGGCTTGTCAAGATGGATACCATGCTAAGTTGTTTTTATTGTAATTCACTTTTGCAAAGAATATTTGACTTCACATATTTGAGAAGCCAAACTATCAAGTAATGTTACATAGCTTTTTATATTATGATTTTAAATGGTTTATTATGCATTTTTTTATTTAAAATGATTTGTTCGAAGCTTCTCTCATGAAAAGAACATATTTGTTCACTCAAGGTACCTCATCCACCTATCAGAAATGGATCCTGACTGGTTCATTCATAGAGACATATTTATGAACACAATGTGTGATTTTGCATAAAAGAAGAGATTAAATAATTCTCTCCACTTTGTTAAGTGGTCATGCCCTTTATTACAGAACATACCAGCACTGTAGTTAAGGCAGAACTTGATATCATCTTACACAGTATGTGACAAGTAGTATTATTGCCTTGGGCAAAACTGATAAGGGTCAAGAAGACTAGGCATTTCTTAATGTTGCTTCTTTGTGTAAGTTACTAGACACACACTGATGATTCACGTTTTATTGCACAGCTCAAATAAATGCAGTTTCTATAGAGTTTGTCTTTTTCTCAGATAAAATCCAGAAAGGAAGAAACAACCACCAAAAATAATATTTTGGCTTTTGGAAGAAATCTAAGGTGAATAATAATTGAAAATAGTATTTCCAGTTTATTTTTTACAGAAGGAAGTGAAAATGATTGCAATAGAAATGGCAATGACATCAAAAGGACAAAAAAAGGGAAGGGGAGCTGCAGATAACTTTACAACAGAAGAGCATGTGTCTCCCCTTTGGATGTCTGGCAGATAAGAATCATAGAACACAAAGGGAAAGCCATATCTTTTGTTAGAAACTTCTGAAATATTAAATAAGGCAAAATTCTTTTCCTGGACCACACTGCAAAACTCCCACCTGCAGGGCAGATCTCTATTGTATTGTCTATGCACCCCAATGCACAGTCTCAGAGTAGTTTATGCAATAAAGATCTGCATCAACAATCAGTGCTCCCTGCTTTGACAACACAGCCAGGGGAAGATACTCAGAAATTGCTATTAGTAGCGAACCAACCTCTAGGTTGTTCTTCCTTATGCCCTACAGCCCCAGTACCGAGAGCAGTGGTGGGCAACCTGCGGCCTGTCAGGGTAATCCACTGGTGGGCCGCGAGACAGCGTTTACATTGACCGTCGCCAGGCATGGCCGCCCGCAGCTCCCAGTGGCCGCGGTTACTTTAAGAGATTAGAATTTTTGTTTGTCCACTGTGTGCATTTGACATCACTTAGTACCAGTCAAATTTGATTGTTTCTACTATGTATCCAGTCAGTCTCCTGGTTTGTGTGGGTCTTCATACAGCAGGAACAAAGACAAAAACATTTTTAAAACCACAAAAGAAAAATGGCTGGAGGGATTTGCAGAGAAGGAGGGGGGCTATGAAGGCTTTGACGACGTCTTTGGGCTCTGTCATTCCTGGGTTGTGGAGGCCCCAAGCTGCATACTTTAGACTGCATTAAGGGCCTGTCTACATTACAGCAGCCTCTTTGGGCTGCCCTCTAAGCTGTGGCATTGCTTAGAATGACTGCAGTGCTATGAGACTGCCCCCAGTCATGGCTCCTATCAGGGTCCTTAAGAGGCAGCCTTATAACTTCAGTAGTTCTTGTGCTTTTAGAGCCTTTTATGCCATAACATTCTTTATATGCAGGGTAATGGGGCTAGAGCAGGGGTGAGAATCTCGCTAAGTGTCCCCATAAGTGACTTGCCCTGTGCCACACAGCGAATCATTAGCACAACTACAAATACAACTCAGGAACACTGTTCTCTCTAAGATGTGGTGTGTGCGCGCGCACACATATCTTAAACCCCGCACACATGGTGAAACACCTCCCGGACAAAAATTTGCACAGAAGCACAACAATTTGCACAGAAGAAATTTTTTGTGCACACGGCCTGTCAAAATTTTGCACAGAAGAAATTTTTTGCACACACAGTCCGTCAAAAGTTAGAGGGAACATTGCTTAGGAGCCCTGTCTCTAACCACTCACCACACTTCTGAGGAATGTGAAATCAAAGACCTAGGAAAGGAATGCAACTGCATATGTTTCTCTCTAACCAAGTAAATGCCAGTTCTGAAAATAATGCTGCAGATCCCAGTGATAATCTACTATGTACACACTCACTCTTCCCTGTTGCTTGTGTGGGACTTTCACACAGCAATAGGGGAGAGAAAAAAACATTTTTAAAAATAGAAAAAATGTGATTTTAAAACCACAGAATAGGGCTCAGGAACTCACAAACAGGGAGGGAGGGACAACGGAAGCTTTTTGATAAACTTTGTTCTTGGGCTTTTAAGACCAGAGTGGGCTGAAAGTCGGAGGATGTTTATGGGGAGCCTTTGCTATTGTACTGTGCCTTTTAATTGATGGGAAATCTATCATTTTAAAAAATATGAAAAAATAAATATGGCATGGAAAGAATAGAGTGTCACCAGTATCTTTACCTATTGTATTAGTGGCTTTGAGATGGCAAAGAATTCATTTAGAGAGACATCTGTCCTCCAAGGGGAAAATTCTGTCAGCCACATGAGTGTAAGCCCAGAAAACTTCCACTGATTTCAGTGCAGCTATTCCTGTATTAAACCGGAGAAACAGAGTAGAATTTGGTTCCAAATCTTCAATAGATCTACTACAATATGTGATTTGAGGATAAAAAAAAATAATCTTTTCTGTCTGATGGTTATGTGAGGTTAAGCCCATTTCAGACGTGGGTCCTGTCTTACAAAACAACTGGCTCTATCATGCATATTTTCATGTTTCAGAAAATGCAGTCCTGAAATAGAATGTGAAATTATTATTAAATTATTAGGATAGTGCTGTACAAACACATAATGAGAGATAATCCTCCCTCCCACAAAGAGCTTGCAGTCTAAATAAACAAGACAGACTAATGGTGGAAAAGGAAAGAGATACAAAGATATGATAGGCCAATAGAAGAAATGAGAACAGAACCCAGATCGCCAGTTAAGTTTGTTATCCGCTGAACCACATTGCCTCTCACACAGCATATGTACACTCCCACAATTCTGGTGCTGTAGTATGTTGTCTAACCATCATGAACCTAGTTAGTTCTGACTTTTATTGAAGCTAGGGTGACCAGATGTCCCGATTTTATAGGAACAGTCCTGATTTTGGGGTCTTTTTTTATATAGGCTCCTATTACCTCCCACCTCCTGTCCTGTTTGCTGTATGGTCACCCTAATTGAAGCTACAGATTTTTATGAATTTGTCAGGTTACAGATGAATTCCTCTCTTTTAGATGCTAATTAAGTTTTTCCTGTGCTCTCTCATGAGCCTCCACAAAACCTTTTATCAGAACCATTGTCAAAACAAAGAGGCCATCAAGGCAAAAACTGTCTTTCAACAGAAATTTATTTTTTTTAAAAAAAGAACAGATAATAAATGTCTTCTAATTGTAAATTAACCCCCAATTGAACATCTGATTATCCATTTATCTTGCATATTCCTTAATTTTGTCCATACTTATAAAGAAGAAATGCCCATCACTTTTCCTAAATAACTTGCATCACTCTGGAAATATGATAAGGAGGCTGTGGGCCCAGTTACTAAACTCTGATAATACATCCACATTAATTGCTTCAATTAGGTCATCCAAAGGGAATAACTTTATACAACCTATAGGGATTAACAAGATCTTCATGAAACACTACAAACAATTACGCAGGAATGACAGACTATCAGAGCTTGCAGAGGAACAAAAGTGACTTCCAACAGTTAGTTGTCTTTGCTACTTTGTGTGCTGGTCTAGTACAGAAGGGATAGGAAGTAGCTATTGTTCAGGTCATCCAAATACGAAAGAAAGTATGGGCCAAGACTGGTCTGAAGCACATTTCTATAAAGACTTTAGACTGGCCATCTCTTAGAATCCCAGAATTTCTGAGCCAGGAGAAGAATTTCTTCTCCTCACACTGGATGTGTTGCACAGCAGAACACAAGATCACGGTGTTAATATTTGGACACTGATCTTTCAAATTCTGTTTTCCCTTCCTATTCATTTTCTTCTTTTCCCCCAGAAGCATTTATCTCAGGGGTTGGCAACCTTTGGCACCCGGCCTGTCAGGGTAAAACTGCTGGCGGGCCGGGCCAGTTTGTTTATCTGGAGCATCCGCAGGCACGGAACCCTGCAGCTCCCACTGGCCGTGGTTCGCCGTTCCTGGCCAATGGGAGCTGCGGGAAGCAGTGGCTAGCACGTCCCTCGGTCTGCACTGCTTCCCGCAGCTCTCATTGGCAGGAATGGCAAACCACGGCCAATGGGAGCTGCGGGGCTCCGTGCCTGCAGACACTCCAGATAAACAAACCGGACTGGACCGCCAGCAGTTTTACCCTGACAGGTCGGGTGCCAAAGGTTGCCAAACTCTGATTCATCTGGTATAGCAAGAAAGTGAAATTCAAACATTTGTAACCAATAAAAATCAAAGGGATTCAATGTTCACAAAAAATGAATACAGCCAATGTATATTTTTTAAAATTGAACAAATATTCACAATTTGGGTTTTTTAGAACTTTATTTGCCCAACTCTACAGACTAACTCTGATATTTAAAATCAAATCAATGTTTTTACAACTCAACTTCAGAGGATTAGAAGGAAATTAGTATGCCCAGATCAAACAGGTTATTTCCTGTGCGGCAGACAGTAGTTTTGCAGCTATATATAGACACATGTACAAAGAGTACAAATTAATATGTCCAAACTACTTTTTTCCCCTTAAATCATACAATATCAGGGTTGGAAGGGACCTCAGGAGGTTGTCTAGTCCACCTGCCCACTCAAAGCAGGACCAATTCCCCAATTTTTGTCCCAGATCCATAAAAGGCGCCCTCAAGGATTGAACTCACAACCCTGGGCTTAGCAGGTCAATGCTCAAACCACTGAGCTATCCCTCCCCCCAGTAGGCATTGTCACTCTTAAGGATACTAAGCCAAATTTAAATTCATGCTTTGGGCATAATATCCAAGAAGTGGAATGGACGCAAACTATCTCCTGAACACAGACATTCCACCTTGCAGCTAAATTCATGACATCCAACAGCTGTTGCGAGATTATACATGCTGTAGTGAGACTAGGCCTGTAGAGGGAGACTTGCACCCCAGCTAAATTTATGGTGGTTGGGATGAGGGAGATGCTTACATTACCCCAACGTGTTAGGCAAAGCACTTTGTCATACCTTATGGGTTCATGCTTAAACCTCTAAATTCTGGGATATGATCAGGAATGTAACTTTATTAACTTAACACATCTGGCAATGATTCATTCAGTACAGGTCAACCTCCCATCTATAATCCATACCACCTGGGAGACTACTGCCGCCCATATACACACACCATCCTTCCTCCAAACCCTTAACTTGGTCCCAGCACCATTGCTCAGACCCTTATACAATTCTCCCTCCCCCTTATACAAGGATTGAAGATATGGGAGGCGGTAAAAGTGAGTGATCCTTTGCTGTACTAGGAGCTGCAGCGCCCTCCCCACCCAACACTCACCTAATCGTGATTCCAATTCTACTGGACCCCTGTGAAGCGGGAACAACAAACACCTAAATAATCTGACTGACCTGCTGGGTCTGAAGAGAGGAAGAAGAAAAAATCCACACCATTTGGGCCAGTCTGGCAGGGAGAGAAACTTTCTTCTCAGCCCAAAATATGACTGGCACATAGCCAAGAAACCCAGTCCTACTCTAATCCAAAATGGAGGTTGGGGCAGAGGTAGAGAGGGAAGAGAGCAGTTGCTCCCAAGCGTGGAATGGAGTCCTCGGAAAGGAAAAGGTCTGATAAACTACATCCTTTAATGTATTCAATCAGCCACTATTCTGTGGATATAAAACCCTTTCCAGTCCCCTCCTCTAATTCCATGAAGATGCTGAGTGCCCACGTAAGGGTGGAGAAGAGGGGAACAACCCTTAAAAAAGCCCCATAGGTTTCTTTTCCCTGCTGGCCAAGACAAATCACCCCACACCGCTGAGGCTGCTGGGGGTGACGGGGAAAGAGTTGCATGGTTAAATTGGAAAATTTGCCCCTCAGGGCCCATGCTTCTCTGGCTCACATGGGTGAAACTTCCACTGAAGAAAATGAGAACTTCATTTCTCCTTGTGATGGAAACACTGGGACTCACTGAGCACTTGTCCAGCAGGGCCTGGATTTGTTAATCTTTCCCAAGTCTTTTGAGGAGAAGATAGTGTGGAGGATGCGAGCAATATGAGAAAGACTGCCTCTTTAAATATTGGCTGCTTCGTTGAGCCATCTATTTTTTTCTGAGTTCAGGGTTGATGTGGATGGTAAGTTGCTGCATTTGGGATTTTTATCCTATACATTCGGCTTATTTTAATTTCTGTGCAAGTGTCAAGAGCAGTGGGCAGGCACTTTTAAATACATCTGAAGAAATAAGTGAAAATAGAGGGCAGAACCCAAAAGGCATTGGCTAAAAAGGCAAATGTTCACTTATTATTTAATATATGCTGTTACAAGAATTTAAGCTTCTTTTCCTGTATAAAAATATAAAGCTTTTATTTGTGGTGTTTTCTAATTATGCTTTATAGCTTTTTAAATTTATCATTGTTCAGCAGTAGCTTTGCTTTAATTTCATTTTTGGCTACGTAAGGAAACGGAATGCATTCTGTTATCCTGACACTCTGAAGAATGTCTGACCTTGTTTCAACTTTTTTTAAAATGGGAAAAACCCATGAGACAACATGACAAGAATGCTCCTTTTGCCATGTACAAAATTAGGCTCTCACTGTGAAACAGACATGTTTCTCCATCTGAAAAGAAGCGTTCATTTCCCATGCCCTTCGCTCTTTAAAGGCATAATAACAATAGCATACATTTTGAAGTCTGCTTCCTCCACTATCTCATCCCTAAACTATGAACAAAACCTGTGTGTTCTTGAGGTAGCAACAGGGATTAATGAGCAAAGGGCATTATTGCAAAAATGGTATAAGCCTTACAGAAAGTACTATACTTAGAAACATTGGAAATCCATAATATCCCATAGTGAATTAAATCTTAGTGATCTGGAGGCAAGTACGCATGCAAGCACCCAGACTGGAGCTGGTCAGAAAATGATGTGGGTTTTATTCTCCCCCAACACTGAAAATTCAACATTGTATTTAAAATGCAAAAACAAAACAAACAAACAAAAAAACAACATACGTTTGGTTTCAGTTGGAAAGTTTTCTGGATTTGTCCAAACACCCCCATGTTTTTAGTTTTTTCCACAAAAGGTCAACATTTTCCACAGAAAACAGACACTGTAGATACTCTACAAATGTGCAACACCTGCCTCAAATTGCTTACAATGTATGAACTTGATTGTGACCTTTGCTGATCATTTAAACCAAAGGAATAAGGGAGCATAAGGATATGCAAAGGGTCGCACCAGCAGGTGACCCTTATTAACTCCAGCCAGGATAGATGAGATACTGGAATGTCTCTTGGAGACAGAGGAAGCAGGACAGAAAAAGGTCTACAAGAAAATGCCTAGGAATAGCCAATATTGAGGAGAAAGCTTAGGGTGAGTTTTATGCTTTGATGTCACTTAAATTAACAATAAAGGTAAACCCCAGAAGGGAGCAACTTTGTACTATATTCCTTGTGTGTATCCTCTGTTCAGGGCAGGTGGGATTGCCACCTGCTCACAAGGATGATGCAGCATTTAATGAAATTCACAGAAGACGCTGAAATAGGAGGGGATAAAAAACCAGCAACAGACATAGGGTGATTAGAAATAAGAGAAAACTACAAAATGAGATTCAAAAACACATGTAGTCAATAGGAAAGAGAAAATTTAACAGTCGTAATGCTGAAACAGACTTTCAAATGATAGTCTACAGCAAATTAGATGTGAGTTTACAGTACTGTATGACAGGAAGAAAGGGCAACACAAACAGGCTGCAGTAGCAAAGGCATCTTGGAACAAGGAGAAAATATTCTATTTCTCCATATCGCTCTGGTGCAACTATACATTCAAGATTAGGGTCAGGGTTGGACACCACAGAGTTATTGATAAATTGAAGGAAGCTCTGGCAAGAGCAACAGAATTGAGGAGTAACATAAATCTACAAAAGTGTCAAGGCTATTAGCACTAAAAGAGTAGAGCAATTATTATGAAAGTACACATTATAGTAACTGTGAGTTTAAGGGTAAAATTATAACAGAAATTTTAAGCTAAATTTCTGGGAAAATAATGACACTGAAATCCATTTGGCTGTGGAATAATCTGGCAAAGATAGTGGTGGAGGTTCATTATTTGAGACATAAAACTAGACTGGACAAAATGTTGGAAAATATACAACAGAGAACAACAGACGGGTGGGGCAAAGTCGTCTATTAGATCTTTTCCATCTGTATGAATCAGAATGCTTCATATTGCCTGGGCTATTACTCACAATATTAAACAATTACAAAGAAACAGGTGGTTAAATCTGGGATGCTATTATAATTGATCATGGTTGGGGAGTCTGCTTTAATTTTAACCTAACTGGCTCACCTATATTCCTAATTAGCAACTCTCTTTGAGAAATGCCAGGAAAATGGAGTTCACTTTGATAAAAGCAAAGCAATTTGGAATTTAATTTCCTATAAAGGGAAACATAAAACCTATTTTAATCAATGAGCCCCCAAAATCAGTTACATGAAGATATTTGTCCATAAGAACAGAACATTTTTACAAACTCGTTACAGTGAAAGCTCTATTAGAAGCTATCTTTATTAGCCAACCTTCTGTCTTAAGACACCAACCTTAAGTATCACCAAACATATTGAGTACAACTCTGCACCATTTCTTTTTAATCATCACCTCAAGCAACTGATTTATTTTAAGTCAGAGTGGTCACTTAAGATTAGCTTTTATTGAACATAAGAAAGTGATGCTTACAATATCTATTGCTAAAGTATAAACAGTTGCCAAAAGAAGAAGAATTACGTGTTTATCCCTTAGCCAATCTCTCCGTTAAATACATAAAGTTTCAGTGGTTGGGAAAGGTCAGGTGAGAAGGAGGATTATTATTCCTTTTGGCTAGTCGGATTTTATATTTATAATATATTTATCACAAACAAATAAATAAAACCCCCAACCTCTTCACAAAGTTTTTACAGATATTCACATATCACACACACACACATTATATATCTGGGTGCATTATACAGATGCATTTAAAATCTTTATGCGAAAGGGTGGGGGTATTTCTAAAACAAGGATTTCAAATGTTAACATATTTGTGAAATTGAAAATAAAATCAGGAAATTTTAAATGAAAACCTACCCTCCATATTTTTCTTATGCCATGTAATCTTGCCTCTTCCTTTATTTGTTCTGTTGATATGATTTAAGAACAAAGCGTTCTTCATTCTGTACTGCAGGTTGTGTCAGTTTCTTGGGGAAAATTAACCTGGCAAAGAAACTGCTGTGAAACATGTACTCATCTAGCCTTTTCCCTATCATATTCCTGAATGCACAAATTTGCTGTTTGGAAGAAGTATGAAACTGAGAAAGGTGTTCAAATGTAACCTGTGCTTCTTGTCCAAGTCTTCATAGGATGTAGGAGAAGTACTAAGGGTGTCAACTCCTGTCTTCAATTTTATACTTAATATGCCCACCATCACAACATCTCTCCCCCATACATGAGATTCTCCCACACTACTTCCTCCTTTTGTTACCAGGCTTCCCTAAGTTCTCCTTCCCCAAAGGTCACCTCCAAAACAGTTACACCCTATGCCTTCACTCATGAGGTCTCCACTGCCATTCCCACAATCAGCCTGTGAAGTTCCCCCATGATACTTCTTACTCTTCCCCCTAGGTCCCCAGGCAATACAACTCCCCCCGCTTTTTTTTCTTATGAAACTGTAGGCACACTAGCTCCCCTCTTTCTTCTGTTGCTTCTTACTGACTCAAAAAAAGTTGGGGTTGCTGGAGGGATTGGAATGTAAAGGGGTTATGTCCTGCTGGTCCTAAATCTCTGATTTACTGAGTGGGGAAAGAGAAACTACAGTCAATCTGTCACCACGTACAAACACAGAGGGTGGAATGTAATTTTGTTTTCAAGATCAGTATAAAGTCTCTTAGAGCTCAATTCTGCCACACTTATTCTCACTGAGTGGTACTTAATACTCAATTGGGATTACTTGCAACATAAGGGTGTCAGAATCAGGCCCTTAGCATTATTCTTGAATTTAAAGTTATGTATTAGGAACCTAAATCCAGTGCCCACTGAAGTCAATGGGAATTTTTTTTGTTAATCTCAATGGATCAGGTCCCAAAGAAGCACAACATAGACTGTATTGATCTAGCAACCACATGTCCCAGTTTACAGGAATACCCAGAACTGGATCCAATCCACTGATCAGTGTCTTGCACTTTTCAAAGCATAGTACTGACCTACACAGGTGGATTCCAAAGTAACTTTTTTTTCAGGACAAAATTTGTTTGAATCATCAGAGAGGGGTCCCCATCTGTAGAAATGACATTTGCTTATTATGTATGACATTAAAATACTATGTGGCACATGTGGGCTGAAAAATATGAAGAGATGGGGCGGAGGGATAGCTCAGTGGTTTAAGCATTGGCCTGCTAAACCCAGGGTTTTGTGTTCAATGTGTTAGGGATGTGGGGTAAAAATTGGGGATTGGTCCTGCTTTGAGCAGCAGGGTGGACTAGATGACCTCCTGAGGTCCCTTCCAACCCTGATATTCTATGATTCTATGATATTAGTTCATATAGGAGACATAAGTCCAACATATCATATTTATGGTTATGCACAAACATAGTACCATGTGTAAGTCAACATTGGTCTATACAAAATTGGTGAAATCTTGGCATCAGTGAAGTCAATGGGAGTTCTGTCACTGAATTCAGTGGGGCCAGGATACCTAACATACCTAACACAAAACCAAAAAAGCAAGGAATGAAAAATACATCTATCATTACAACCCCCCACTAATTCTGACACTCAGAGGCATACACACCTCCACTTGAACACTCACCATACACACCAGACAACTCTGCTCCTTCCCCAAGCTCCCTAACACAACTAATTAACCAGACTTCCCTATATCTCATTCCTACTATCTTTTCCACACAGTTCTGCAGAAACTCACTCACTCCTGTTTGGGACTTTGGCCAATGACTTCAAGTGAAGGAAGAACAGGCTTTAGCAGGTTTACAAGTTTAAAAATGTGTTAAAAATGGAAAGTGCAGAAATCTCAGAGAAAATGTTTGAAATCAATAAGGAAAGATTTGCCTAACAAGGGTTCAATCCTTAACTGTTGGCATAAATGGGAGTTTCTATCGACTTGAATGGGAGCAGGATGGTGATGAGAAAAATCACAAGAATTACAGTGAGACCTTACATAGCCTTCTCTAAATTCCACTGTAGTCAATGGAAAGACTTTCATTGATCTCCCTAGGCCCTCAATTCATTATGCGGAGACGTCCAGCGGCCTCACCTGTTAGTCAGAACTAATTATACTCGAACAGTGTTCTCAAATGTAAAGCACTGTGCCAACACAACTCTCCTGTCAACAACTATAGAAAAGTAAACAAAACTCAAACCACTACTTCTGGTCATGCATCTATTAAATGTGACACCAACTACAATTGATGCATACAATTGAACAAACTTTACAGCTTACAGTTCTGTGTGAGTATGTCTCTGGTATACAGTGGCCCTGGAATTATTAACAGAGGTTGAGTGCAGTACTTGTAGTCATTGATTATTTCAGCAGTTGGAACTGGTACTTGACCTCTGCTTGTGAACAGCTATATATGGCTGAGATTTGATCCAAGCTAACAAAGCAGCATCTTTAACTTCCATTTTATGTTTGTTTCTCAGCTCTCAGTTATAGCATTTCACAGTCCCTTTCCAGCTCATGAAATACCTTTTTTCCCCATTATAATCTCCTTCATGGTTTATAGAACAAGAGCCTCGATAAAAATCCTCACTTGTGAATTGGAATTTTGCTTAGCCAATTATAGTTCTGAAGTATCAAAACACGAATAAAGCTTGATCTGTCCTTAGTGGAAACCTAGAACTAGTTTTAACTTTAAGCAGGCCTGGTCCTGCTTATTCCTGATCCCTTCTCAGTGTTTATCCACCAGAAGTGATTACTTTGCTTGGATTTAGATGATTAGTCAAGCCACAATAGCAAATGACATTTTATTTTGCTGATAACTGACAATTATAAGGGACATGGGAGCCTCGAATAAGCTAGGTTTCAGAATAGGAGCCGTGTTAGTCTGTATTCGCAAAAAGAAAAGGAGTACTATTGGCACCTTAGAGACTAACCAATTTATTTGAGCATAAGCTTTTGTGAGCTACAGCTCACTTCATCGGATGCCATCCGATGAAGTGAGCTGTAGCTCACGAAAGCTTATGCTCAAATAAATTGGTTAGTCTCTAAGGTGCCACTAGTACTCCTTTTCTAATAAGCTAGTTATAATAACTACCATTTGTTTGTGGTATAGATGTTGCTTTAGATATGGTGTCCAATAACTGTCTAGGTAAGAGCATAGAAACATATACAAGAAGAAACATAGCTCTTTGCCAACATTTAGGTCTGGTTCATTTCATTTTGTTATTGCTGCTGCTGCTGTTTTTTTATTAATCTTTACTGGAGCAGACCTGCCAAGTGTCCCATGTTTGGCAGACCTGTCACACGTTCATGGTAAAATGTAACACATTTTTGACAAGAGAAGGAGAAAGCAAACACCCTTCCTCTGCCTGCTGTTAATATGTCTGTGCACTTCACAACCTTTATTAACCAAAGTCACTTTTCTCTACCTTAGGGGAAGGCAATCATCTTTCATCCATTTTACAAATTAGATAACTGAAAGGTTTCACAAGGTCTCTTCAAGCAGAGAAGGGACTAAAAATCCCCTATTCCTAATACAACAGACCCAAGGGTCATCCACTTCTCCAAACTGCTTTTTCGAAGACACAAATTACATTAAGTGCTTATGTGACCCACATTAACACAATGTTAGTCTTTAGTCCCCTTGATGGTTAGATTTCAAATAGAGGTTTGTGTGTCTGCTACCACCTCCATGGTAGTTAGCCTCGCCCTCAAAGACAACCCAAACATGGGCATTGTTATGCTTGCTAAGCTGTCTCCAACACAGACCAGTTCCTAATAGGAGAATTCAAGCCCAGTTGATTTCTCCTCTGGCATTGCTCCCAGAGTCTGAGAATTACTGAGGTGGAGAATTTCCTTCTCCTGCCCCAGTATAGAGTGCAGTGGACTGACTTGTGCCTTCTTCAAGATGCACACTCATGGTCTGTGCATAATGCTTACAGTGTAGGTAAAAGAGTTGCTGCTATAAGAAGAAATCAGAAGTGTTCCACTGAGAATCCATTTTTGAACAATGTTGTGTAAATTCAATCAGCGTCTTTCACTTCATACCATGGGCAATATTATCTAAACAGTAATGGAAATGAACAGTTTTTGTTTTCTGAAGATCAGGTGTGATTTTATAGAGGGTAGCTACCGAAGGAAAATGCCTCCATGTCTTAGTCTGTCTTTCAATCCATCTGAAAGAACTTGCACAAGCTACTAAACCAGCTAAATCATCAGCATTTAAATCCAATTTCTCCTTCAAGGGCTGTGTTGGAATCATGAAATCACCACAGCCTTAACTGTATGGCCTTGCAACATGAAGATATTTTAAGATTTAGATAAAGGTCTCCTATGCTATCAAAACTTAAATCCTCTCTAAGACTTTATCCCTAATTATGTTATTTCCAGGTCTAATCATGTTATTATCTGTATTATAATCTTGACAACAGCCAGACAGGAAAAGATTTGTATCTTTAAGATGCATTGTCATGAATGTTAACTGCATACATGGGGTCAATAAGGTTTATGTCATGAACAAATGTATAGTTTAACTTTGCATTCAGACAACTATAGATGGGAGTGCAAAAGGGGCTTGTTTTCTTTCGTCTTTAAAATTTATAATTTAAAACAAGTGGCTTGCTTCTTTTATCAATATTAGATTAATATGCAACTGATGCATTGCATAAAATTAAGAAAAACACCCTTCTTGTGGAAAGAGAAAAGGTTTGGGTTTTTTTCCCCCCTATTCCTGGTGATAATCAAGAGGGGTAGAATTAATTGCCAGAGCACAATCAGGCTAGGGCAGGAGAATTAGTTGAGTTCTCTGTTCATAGTACCAAATGCCACTGAATTTTTACATAACCCTTTTTATTATGTCCAGTGCTCTGGCTTGCTATTGACATTTCCTTCAGAAAATATCTGGCAGATATAGATATGATTTTATGTAATATTTATTAAAAAGCAACATATCCACACAAACACATACACACACACAGTGGCTCCTATTGAAAACCAAACCAAACCCTTACATGTAGTTCAAAATAAAATGCTTGTTAAAGCAAACAAAAAACCTGCACAGCAATGCATGATTTTATATCTTTCAAAAATTTCAAAACTAATAAAAAGCAGTTGTTCTGATGATACAGTGGATTAATTCGTTAGCCTGAGAGCTCTGCAGAAACAACCTCTACGCTTAGATCAATAGATTTAGTCAATATATTTGCCTTTGCTACAAAGTTGCTCTACAATTTATTTGTCATCAGGAAAGGTGCCATCTACTGCTCCACAAAAGGTGTTCTTTACCTCTGCAGGAAACAGTAATCCAAGCCCTTCTAAGTTTTGAAGGCTCTCACAGATGACACATTTTTGCTTTATATAGCTTTGTATACAGATATGAATCATATCACCACTATAGCAATTCTTATAATACGAAGACATAGCTAACTAACAATCCCCAATGGGAATCTCCAACTTTGGCACAACTCCCTGTCTTGCCCTATTAAAAGTATATGAACCAAGTCCTACAAAAATACACTTCCTTACTTTGAGAGACAATTAACAAGCAAAATATATTTTAAGAGGTTTAGGAAGAACTGGTACAATACTTTCTGGAAAGCTGGTTCTTTTTGTGAAAGAAAAAGTTAAAAGTGCCTTAGAAACCCTAGTAAATTGATTGAACATATGTAGTCTCAGATGCATCAGAGCTTTAGATAATCAATTATGTTACACCAGCCTACTCCTTCTTAGAAATCCCTCTTCCAAGCACCAGCTTTGTCACCAAAAGCTCTCTCTTTTCCAAGGATCCCAGCACAAGCTGAGACTAAAACCATTCTCCTTGGTGTGTATATATATACACACACACTCAAAACTCCATGTGGCAGAGGCCTGAGATCTGTTAATTTATGTTCAAGTCAAGGAAAAGTTGATACAAGAGACTTAAAAAAAGCAAATCCATGTTACCTCTGTGATCAACTATGATAGAAACTAGATACTCCCTGGGCATGAACTAACACATATAGCCCAGATGGACATGAGAATCCAAAGACAGTCATCAGAACTGAAATTCAAAATGGCTTTGAAATTCTGGACTTAGAGGCAATAGCATGGCCGAGCTCCTCTTAGGTACCAAAGGAACAATGGGACAAAGAATTTAGCATTTCCTCCAGGTAGTACTCCTGACCAAACACTCCACTGTTCCAAACACTGCAACCTCATCCTTAAATGATAATGAACTCTATCACCTGGTACAGGGATACACAGAGGTCAGGTGCGGAATATACCTGCACTACTCTGGACACAGCAATGGGAGGCTGTATCACATCTGACTGCAAAATGATCAGGGGGAACTGATTTCTACAGATATTCCTTTCTTCAGAACTAAGCTAAGGAAAGCCTACTTCACTGGACTTTGCAAAATAGTCAGCTAACGTATGCTATACAAACTTTTTCTTTTGTTTTATTATCATTTTCTCTCTATTTCTAATAAAACTTATTTTAAAGAAGATTTTGTTCTGTCTGCGTGAGATTAACCAGACAACAAGATGAGAACACCTCTACCTCTATGAAAAGGTGCTGAAGGGTATGGAATTTCTGTAGCTTAACCCTCACACTCCTGGTCTGAGTCATATGAGGCATTGGATAGAAATGCCCTCTCCCATTAAGGTGTACTGGGAGCTGTAGCAAGCAAAGACCGGGGAGAAGCCTAAAAATAAAGGAAGAGACATGAGCTGACAGGGTGCAGGTGAATTTCATCCCATTGTGCCTACTACCTTACATAATTCCATTGAAGTCAACTGTAGTTGGGCTCTTAGCTTGAAGGTGCCAAAGGAAAAAATGACCTATCAGATAAAGGTTTTTGCCCTCTGTAGTTGAAATCAGCAAATACCTCCTGGTATTCCTTATCAAGGAAGCTTTTAAAAGTGGGACACTGTGAAGCCCAGAGTAAAAGTGTGTGAGAGTTGGAGACAAATCTTTTTTAATAGAGGGGATATGGCTGTGGAATGAACATCCACATCAGGTTGATAAACCCACAATCTGACCATCTTTGGGGTAGAGGGAAACCTTCCCATTTGAGAAAGCTTTTCCACCACAACATCACAACCACCAATCTCCATTAGGCAGAAGGAACTCAGAAACTGCAGAGTTTTGTATTGCTGCACATCACTAAAATACATAGATAGAAAAACCGATGAGCCAGAGGTGGGGTTTGTTTGTTTGTTTTTGGTTGCGTGTTCAGATTCTGAGAATTTGGGCCTGACTCTTCTCTCACATTGGTGTAAATCAAGAGTAATGCCACTTTAAGAAGAAAAGTGGTGTAACTAAAAGGAGAATCAGATCCCTTGTTGGCTACATATATCGACACTTTCTTTGTTACCAAAAGGGAAATTAAAACTATTTTAAGCATAAACATAAAGATTGATCTTTGAAATCAGAACTCAGAAAAGATCTCCAATTTAACAGGCTACAGCATATTATCTTATTTTATAGGAGTAGAGAGTAATTTCACAGTCCACCAAAGCAATAAGGAACAGCAGTGAAAATTAGCAATAAAACACCAGGGTGTGTGGGTGTAGTATAAAAACAGCATGCCTAGATTTTCACCTTGTGTCTCTGACCACCCAGGAACAGGAACATCCTTAATTAATACACACTGAAGCCTCATGTAATGGGGAATGTTTGTGTGTGTGTGTGTGTGTGTGTGTGTGTGTATATATATATATATATATATGGTTTTCCTCTTATTTAGAATAATAGGGTTTTTATGAAGTGTGACCTTCTGCCAGAAAAAATGAGTTGTATTTAAAATAATGATCTGGAAAATCTAATTTAAAAAAAAAAAACAACTTTGTATACCAAATAGAAACATTCTACTGTTATAATTTACACTTCTGCAAAGTAAATGTTGGTCATTACCCAATCAGATTATCCACTCACATTCAACAGTGGTAGGGGCAGATCTTCAGCTGATATAAACTGTCATCATTTCAGTGAAGTCAATGGAACCCTGATAGTGCATGGAGTCTGAGGATCTGCCCCCGAAGTGCTTTGCACTCTACACAGGTGTACATGACTCTGCAAGGCAGAAGAGAATCAGGCCCCCCGATCCCACACACAACCTGCAAGTGGTAGCACCAATATCTGGTAGAAAGGCTAATAGAGTTGTTGGCACACTTGGACAGAGTTCTTAGAAGTATGAGGATTAGGTGGGATCTGCAGGGGAAGAATGCACTACAAGTGTGCCATGAGGGAGTGCAATGAATTGATGGCCATCATTGAAAACTGATGGCCCAGGCCTGAAAGGTGCTGAGTACTGCCTGAGTAATGTTGAATGACCTTAACTACACTACAATGTGAGTAGGGTCTCAGCACCTCACAGGAGATGCATGTTTTTTAAAGTGCAGTTCTATTCTGAACAGTGACAAGGTAAAAAGTACACCTTTTACTTAGCAGATTAGCTCCCTGTGTGTATTCAGATTTACATATGCTGACTTTAGTGACAATAATAAGAATCTGCTTCTTTTTACTAAAGAAAAGTAAAAGTTTACTGAAAACCAAACACAGCTAAGTGGAAGGGAGATGTTTTTTTTTTTTTTCTTGTGCCTCAATCCAGTTGTTAACCAAGTCCCATTTCTTGGAACACATTCTGCTCTCTGTTACACCAGTGCATTGAGGATAATGGGTAATTGTAACTGAGAGCTGAACTTGGTCTCAGGACATTTATTTGTGGAAGAATCATAAAGAGCACAGCTTTGTAGTGGTTCTAAGAGGACTGCAGGCAAGTAAAAGGTCTTCAGGATTTAAAACTGAGTGGCAATGTTTGTTGCTTGCTTACACTGATTTCACATTTTAAGAAGAGCATAACTTTCTCTGTTGTAAAGTCTGCATTCCAATCAAATATGAATAACTGATTTTTTCCCTCCTGAGCCTCCTAACAACATGTATCAAACATTTACAACAATTTAATGTAAGATGAATCAAACTGAAATCTGATGTCATAAACAATACAGGTCTTTTTATGACAGAAGATTATATTTGTTTCATTTGAGAATGGATAAAAAGTTTGAGGAGATGTTTGATATTTGTTTATTTGTAAACAGGAGGATAAATAATTTAGTGGTTATAAGATTTCATTTCACAATACACTTGAACTACATGTGATTCAATAATCAACTTCCAACTTCCTAAATAAACTGATTGCTAACTGGGTATTATAATGAGGCTGGTGTTATATAGGTTTGATTTCTCATATTTTGCTTCTTTCTCTTTCCCTATCCTCTTGTCCAGAATTTTAAAAAAAATACCACAAATTAAATAATTAACAAACACACAAAAACATACCACCCTGTCTGGTCTTTATCAGATTCCGTCAAGGAATGTAGGCATAAATAAATTATGACAAAGATAAACAAATAAATGTAGCTTTAAACAGATACAGACAGTGGATGGATCAATATGAGCTGAACATTAGGGCATGCATTCAGTCTTTATAATGCAAAGGAAATTCAAAGGAAACCTCCACCACTCAAACAAAAAATCATTGCACTTCCACGGCACCTACATCTTCTCATTAAGTAGTTGTCATAGAAAATGATGAGAAGAATTTGTCTCAAAAACAGCAATTTTCTCAAAGGTTCAAAGGAATATCACATGACATCATACTGTCAAGCTAGATACATTTTAAGACAAACTTAAAAAACAATTAACAAGGCTTGAAATGTCATATTGTCATGATGCATGAAGAAATGCATGGAGAAAATATATCAAAAATGGGATTAACAATGCCAAATGTTTGTGTTGCTGCTCAAGAAATAATTATTATTGTGTTAAGAAATATTTCAGAATATCTCTTTATACTATTTTTCCATATGGCTCAAGCTAGGTTCTATCTTTAAGGCATATACCCATAAGATTGCTGAGGAAGAGAGATCTCAAACCAAACCAAGCATTGGAGGCTCATAATAACCCAGCAACTTGTTGCCTTATCTCTAAGATAAGGTCACCTAAATATTCTACGTCAAGTGGTCCTTCCGCAATGTTTCAAACTTTATCTACCACACCCCCACACCCATCTCTGAGCCTGCAATTGGAGAACTGGCAATGCGTCACTCAGCAGCACAATTTCAACAGTGGTTTTTAAATCAGAGTTTCTATTTAGTTACATGGGTATAAGAAGCTTCTCTACCCAGCTATAGCTAACACAACAAGATCAGAAATTATTTCAGTGTTCCCAAGATTTATTACCATCCCTTTGGTTGTTTTAACGTCTGACATTAATTTTGCATGGGCAACAACTGTAAATATCATCCGGAGACTTTCAAATGCAAAATCAGAACAACCAAGGGACAGCTAAATGCTTGGTTTAAACAAACAAACAACCCCCCCTGAAATCTTACAGATAGATAGTTCTCTTTTGCACAGGGAAACCTCACTGAAATGGCATGGCCCTCCTGAACCCCACAAATAAAGTGCATATTAACCCAACAGATTCATTTTCCTTACTTGAAACACTGAAGTACTGAATGTATGGAAGAACTATGCCACAGATCATAATCTGAAAGCTTTAACAGAGGATGTTGGTGTCATGACATCAGTTACTTTAGAGCCCTTCTTATGAAGGTCAGCCACCCAAGCCAGACCTGTCAATGGCAGATAGACTCACACAACACCCCGTTCCATTATGTTGTCAGGACTCAATTTTGTTTGTTTTGTCATGATCTCTAAAAGTCAGTCAAGCATTTGACATCCTCTTTTAGTGTAGAAAGGCCTCAAATCTTGAGAGTGTACTGAAAATTGGGAGGAAGAGAAGAGTAAATACTGTATACAGGTTGTACCCAGAAAAATAAGGGGACTAAAATTACAACAGGTTTGAACTATAAAACTATAATATCATATGCTACTGAAACCTTTAAAGTAGGGGTAGGGAATTGTTTGTTTTTTAGTGCTAGTTGGGAGGTTCCTGGGGCTATAGACTAAAAGATAAGTTGAAAGCAGAGCATGGGTGAAGTTACAAATGAATAAAGTCTGTTATGAGAATGCTAAAAATCCAGCTTGTTTGCTGGATGAAAGTACACCCTCCTGAGCACAGAACACCGTTGATGAAAGTACTTTGCTGATTAATAGGAATCAATTCCTCACTTACATCACCAAGGTTATAATTTGCTCATCTCAACCATTGCAAAGAATAAAATACTATAATTGCACTAGAAGTTGTGGAGTCTTAAAGAAGCATCAGCTGATTTTATTTCAATAATTCTTTGCAGTACAAATCAGTAATGACTTCAATGTGTTCATAGTTACATTCTTCAGACTGTTAGGAGCCTGGTGGCTCATGGCCAAGACTGAAATAACTCCAAATGTTATATGTATATATAAAAACACAGTTTAATGAAATGGCACTTTCATAATACTTGGGTACATTCCTTTTAGGAAGAATAAGGCAGACAGGAATGAAGCATCTATCTTCTCTATCTTCATAGAACAAAGAACATCTGCCATTGTGAAGTGAAAATGGGCTTTGAACTACAACAAACTATACCAGAACAGGATATAAGGTATAATATGAAACAAATTTAGGGCCTCATCGAAGGCCCATTGGAGTCTCCCCAACATACTTCAGTTGGCTTTATACCTTGGTATACTTTGCCAAAGGTTAATGAGACACATATTGTACAAAACTGTTGGTTCTTGTAGTTATATATGCAGCTAGATTCTGACATCCTTACCCATAGTGAATAGCGTCTTAACCCATTGATCGTGCTTCTCTTGGTGTAAGGTACAGTTTACCTTGAGGAAAAAGATCAGAATATGTTTCATAGGGATTTCACCTGAAGGGAGAAGTAACCATGAGATTGACTGGTTCCTATGAACTCCAAAAATTCACATCCTTGTTCCCAAACTATGTATTCTCCAAAGCCACTGGACAGTTGTCTTGTTCACCTACAAGAAGTTTTATAGAGGCGTCTGAGTCTCGTAAGTGTACAAAACTAGAAATGCCCACAACTATTGCACAAATGTAAATCAATGGAGAGGTAGACATGACAATTTGGGAAACCCTTTATATCATTAACAGTGGCAGTATACTGAATAGGTAGAGTGACACAACAATACCTTAGTAATAGTGGTGTCCCACAAAAGAGATTTATGTTTTGGTTTCATTTAACTTTAGATTTCTTCAGGCACAGATCAATGAGGTTTACACTGCTTAACATTAATAATCCAAATCCTGAAGTATTTACTCAATCATAACACCAATTGGTATCAATAGGAGTGTTGTCTAATTAACAACAGAGTGAGAATATCAGGATTTGTTTTTTTGTTTTTTACTTTTTTTAAAAGCACAGTGAGGAAGTGAAGGAAAGGGTAGATTCAGGTTAGGACAGTTTTTTAGATATCATCCCAAAAGAATATGTTACTAAATGGTCCTTCCCGTGGCTCAGATTTAAATCTACACAATTTCCCAGTGGTTATTTTGAAAAACATAGTACTGAATAAAATAATTTGGTTTCTGATTTATGTTGTGACAGAGTATTAGATGTGGTTGATTGCTGTCGCCCCTGCAAATCCGGACAAAAACAAACAAACAAAACTAACAAGATTCCCCTCCCTTTCTCTCCCCCTTTTGCCAACCTGCTACACTGAGACTAGCATTCTGGAGAATTAGAAGTGGTAATCTTAATCAAAACATTGATTATAATTTTAAAAGTCCTCCATGGTCTTGCCTATCCAAACCAATCTTTTTCTATGCTCCAACTCATTTCCTATATTCCCACCAATAGGAAATCTCTTTCTGTCTCACCACCTTAAAAGTGGTAGAAGATCCTTCTTCCTCATTGCTTCAGCCTGCTGGAAGAGTCTCCTCTACCTCTGCTCTTACCACAGCCATTTTTAGATCCCATAGGAAGAATCAAATTCTGCACACCTAGGCCATTCAATTTCCCTGAACTCAGTCAAATGTAGTCACCGCATTCAGCTTTCCTTCTGACCTTGCATCTGGTAGCTGTATAGGAGTACCTTGCATACTATAATGTAACCTACCATACTTCACCTTCATCTGCCTATCAAGGCCATCACTGTTTATAAGATACACTGGAATATTTTGTATGAAACTTGAAATTATATTATACACGAATTGTTTTTGATTCAAGGTTATTTAATAGTTCAGTGTTCTGACTTTGCCAATGGTAGCCAGGTGGAGATAGTGGGAAAAAATAAAGATGTTCTTGAGGAAGTAATAATTTCTTAAATTTTGTGGAAGAGCTATTAGCCGCATAGTTAAAGGGAAATTAAAGAAAAGACAGCTAAAATGTGAAGATCATAGACTTCAAAGAACATAGACTGTTTAGAGACCTATAAAACCCTTCCATAAATATCTAAGAAGATGTAGGTGAGTTGTGCAGAAAAAATCACCAAATTCTTATATATACTGCATAATTTTCTATTAAAAAATTAACATTAAAAAGGATGTGTGCAAAAATCCAATTCCATGTTGGAATGATGAATGGTCAGAGGCTAAGTGTAAAAAAAAAAAAAGATGTTAAATAAGGTTAATAGAACAATGAATTCTGGGGATTTGATAGAATATAAGAAAGCAAGCTAAAGTACACAGAATCATTAAGGCTACTAGCAAAAGGAGTTGGCAAGATTTCTGTAATAAAATTAATACTGATAACTATGCATTATTGGTGCAGAAGTAGAATCAGGATTCAGGATTAAAAAAAAAAAACTATTCCTTGTTTAAGCACTGCTGGGACACAATAACCTGTACTAAAAAGGCCAATATTAATAGGCTAGTCTTTTCAGTGAGTTGGAGAAATACAATGTAACTGAAATAAGTGTAAAGATTAATAACTTCAGAGGGGACAACTTTGCACATTATACATTTATTAGAGGAATCAGTTAGGGTTTTTTATTATTATTTGCAAAGAAGAAAGGAAATGTTGGAGGATAATTCCTTTCTTTGGAAAATTCTTCCATCACTTGGTTCCAACTCTCCTCGCAGATCTTGTCTGTCTATCCATTTCCAGTTCACCTACATAGATGTTTCTCTGTCCTTTCTCACTATTGTTCGGGGAGTGTGTCTTTTGTGAACATTCTGCTGCTTGGGCCAGCCTTTCTCTGCATCTTGACAGAGTGTCTCATCAGCTCACTCACTCCTTTTAGATATGATCTGTTTGGAAACTTATTTTCTCCTAAAGCTGTGCCTCTTGATTTCTCTCTCTCTTCCTGCATTTATTTAACCCTGTAACTGTGTCAACAAGTTATGAAATGTTTATGTTACAGAATTTATGAAAGAGAGTATTCATTCATTCATTCATTCATTCATTCAACACATTCATTGCAGCAATTTCACTTCTCTGCCTAAAACTCAACCAGATTACCATTAAAAACAAATGAGAACAATCAGACAAAGCACAATAAAGTGATGCAGAATATTCCATGACTGGACAAATTGTAGCCAAAGAGTAACAGTACAACACTACACAGCAGCCTAAAAGGTAGGTTTTGTAGTGGAGACCACATAACTAGACAAATCAGCTCAAGATCCTTTCAAAATGTAAAGAAAGGGAAGGGGGGCTGTTTGATTTTGAAGGGATTTCTATGGTGGAGAGGTTTCATTATGTTTTTAAAAGGTGTGGCTGTATAGAGGGAAAGAGAATGAAAGAACAAGAAAGAAGGAGGGGGGAGGGAGGATATAGTAAGAAAATAGAAAGGAGGTCACAGCTGAACATTTGGGACAAGATTTTCAAAAGTCACTAATCATTTTGGGTGCCCAAACTGAAATATCTTACAAAGTCCTGATTTTCAGAAAATGCTGAGGGCCCACCCTCTGGAAAGATAACCTTCTGATCTTTAGGTGTGTCAGTTTGGGTACCCCGAAACTCTATGCTTCCAGTGTTGTTGAAACTATGTTGGACCCAGGATATTAAAGAGACAAGGTGGATCAGGTAGTATCTTTTATTGAACCAACTTTGGTTGGTGAAAGAGACAAGCTTTTGAGCTCACACAGCTCTTCAGGTTTCAGAGTAGCAGCCGTGTTAGTCTGTATCCGCAAAAAGAAAGGGAGTACTTGTGGCACCTTAGAGACTAACAAATTTATTTGAGCATAAGCTTTCGTGAGCTACAGCTCACTTCATCGGATGAATGCAGTGGAAAATACAATAAGGAGATTGTATATACACAGAGAACATGAAACAATGGGTGTTACCATACACACTGTAACGAGAGTGATCAAGTAACGTGAGCTATTACCAGCAGGAGAGAGAGAGAGGGAAAAAAACCCTTTTGTAGTGACAATCACTGCCATTTCTAGCAGTTGACAAGAATGTGTGAGGAACAGGTGGGGGGGGGGGGGGGGAAACACGGGGAAATAGTTTTACTTTGTGTAATGACACATCTACTCCCAGTCTTTATTCAAGCCTAATTTAATGGTGTCTAGTTTGCAAATTAATTCCAATTCAGCAGTCTCTCGTTGGAGTCTGTTTTTGAAGTTTTTTGGTTGTAATATTGTGACAATTAGGTCTGTAATCGAGTGACCAGAGAGATTGAAGTGTTCTCCGACTGGTTTTTGAATGTTATAATTCTTGACGTCTGATTTGTGTCCATTTATTCTTTTACGTAGAGACTGTCCAGTTTGGCCAATGTACATGGCAGAGGGGCATTGCTGGCACATGATGGCATATATCACATTGGTAGATGTGCAGGTGAACGAGCCTCTGATAGTGTGGCTGACGTGATTAAGCCCTATGATGGTGTGCCCTGAATAGATATGTGGACACATCTGGCAACGGGCTTCGTTGCAAGGATAGGTTCCTGGGTTAGTGTTTTTGTTGTGTGGTGTGTAGTTGCTGGTGAGTATTTGCTTCAGGTTGGGGGGCTGTCTGTAAGCAAGCACTGGCCTGCCTCCCAAGATCTGTGAGAGTGATGGATCGTCCTTCAGGATAGGTTGTAGATCCTTGATGATGCGTTGGAGAGGTTTTATTTGGGGGTTGAAGATGACAGCTAGTGGCATTCTGTTATTTTCTTTGTTGGGCCTGTCCTGTAGTAGGTGACTTCTAGGTTCTCTTCTGGCTCTGTCAATCTGTTTCTTCACTTCAGCAGGTAGGTATTGTAGTTGTAAGAACGCTTGATAGAGATCTTGTAGGTGTTTGTCTCTGTCTGAAGGGTTGGAGCAAATGCGGTTGTATCGTAGAGCTTGGCTGTAGACAATGGATCGTGTGGTGTGGTCTGGATGAAAGCCGGAGGCATGTAGGTAAGTATAGAGGTCAGTAGGTTTCCAGTATAGTGTGGTATTTATGTGACTATCGCTTATTAGTACTGTAGTGTTCAGGAAGTGGATCTCTTGTGTGGACTGGTCCAGGCTGAGGTTGATGGTGGGATGGACATTGTTGAAATCATGGTTGAATTCCTCAAGAGCTTCTTTTCCATGGGTCAGGAACTCTATAGTCGTTGTAGTGACAGAATCCAATTCTCCAGGGCAATTTTCAAATACCTTTACAATCCGACTATCATTTCTTTTCCTTCAATTCCCTGATTTATCCACTACACACCTTCGAACTCCTGCAACAAAGGAGGTGGATGTCCTACAGACTATCTCTTTCACTACCCAACTCTGGTTCATCCCTGATCAGCTCCAAATAGTGCACTGAATGAGGCAAATGTTCTTTGGAAAAAAAATTGTATGTGTTCATGTAATTAGAGACTATCATACACATTCGCAAAATGAGAAGGAAAATAAGGTTGCACAGGCAATTTTAATTCTGACATGTCCTATAATTTGAGTGATTGATTTTGCAAATGTAATAATATTCTTTTAGCACAGGTGTTTTGTTTCAGTGTGTTGTGTAATTGCCTTGTTTATTTTCAATTAAAAAAAGCAAACTGGGAAAAAACAAAACAAAACAAAAATCCAGAAATTCCATCATGTAGCATTATATTGAGAATGACACTGGTCATCAGCAAGCTTGGAGCTTCTAGCTCTCTACAGAGATGGCTGCTCCTTGAACTAAAAATTTACTGATAGCAGTAATAGATTGTCATCTCCATGCTGAGACCATTAGAGGGGGATGGGATATTTTGCCAGTGTTGAGGAATGGTGAGACTCATGGATCTTGGATTCCATTCAAGGGGAGTGTACCCTAGGGGACACAGACTAGTCTGTCCACTTTCTACAAATGTGACCTTCTGTGCCCCATCACTCCCAAAATGACCTTGTCCCAGCACTATCTTTTCCAAACCCCTGGCTCCACTCCCCAAGCTTCTTATCCCAGTCCCAATCTTCTTGCCCAGAAAATGCTAGTCTCAAACCTCCAGAATTGCCATCCCAATCTTCCCCCACTCCCGACATCAATCTCCCATAGGTGCTGGAACTGGGGTGCTGCCACACCCCCTGGTTTGAAATGGTTTCCATTATATACAGGGTTTACAGTTTGGTTAAGTGGCTCTCAGCACCCCCACTATAAAAAATGTTCCAGCGCCCCTTCAGTCTCCTTGCTCAGCCAGTCCCAGTTCCTCCCACTTCTGACTCCTCATCCACTCTGTCTCTCTCCCTCACTCCTGGCCTCCAGTGACACCCACCACATACACATGGGCTTCACGTCCCCATCTGTCCTCAGTCCAATCTCCTTTCCCGAGCTTCTCATCCAATCTCAGGGTATGTCTTCACTATCCACCAGATCGGCGGGCAGCAATCGATCCAGCAGGGATCAATTTGTCGTGTCTAGTCTAGATGCGATAAATCGAGCCCCGAGCACTCTCCCATCAACTCCTGTACTCCAGCGCTGTGAGAGGCGCAGGCAGAGTCGACAGGGGAGCGGCAGCAGTCGACTCACTGCGATGAAGACACATGGTAAGTCGATCTAAGTATGTTGACTTCAGCTATGTTATTCACGTAGCTGAAGTTGCGTAACTTAGATCGATTCCCCCCACAACTCAGTGTAGACCAGGGCTAAGTGTCACCCCTCCAACACTACCACCTTCTTGTCTCAGTCTCTTTGCCCGGCAATTCTCAATTCTCCTGCTGCATCCCTACTCCACATCATATCTGTCTCTTCACCTCACATCCTTCCCTCTGCTCCACTGTTTCTCAAGACCAGAAGCCTTGATTTGTCAGAACCACCCAGTCTCCTCCACCACAGCTCACTCACACCACACACACACACACACCCCTTGTGTGCTCAGATTCCAGTGCCACTCTTCTTGCACCTCCATTGGCTCCCAGTACCATTCTCTGTTGCCAGCTCCCAGTCCCGACGAGATCCCAATCCCATTCTCCTGGTTCTCCCCCAGCATTCAGTCCCAATTTCCCTCTCCCTGCCAGTCATCCTTAAGTCCCAAACCCTCTGTCCATTCTCTTTGTTTCAATGTACTCTCTGCAGGTCCAGCTCTTGTCCCCTCTGCATTTGAATAGGGCAGCTTCCTCCTCCGCACTGCCTAAGCCCAGTAGGGCAGTTACTGAGAACCCAGGAGAGACAAGATCTGGACCTGGCACAGCCCAGAGTTGCAATTCTAGGTAAAGTCCTGCTCAGTCCCAGGCTGCCAAAAAATAGTTCCCAGAAAAAAAATTTGCCCAGCTTTACTTACAACTCCCATTTTGGGCAGATTTTAATGCAGTGGCAAAAGGCACATTCCTGACACACAACTCGGCCCTTAAAAGCTTTATGGTGTTCTGTTCCTCACAAAAAATTCCAGTAAAATTTTAGTCATATCTTCAAACTGAAGCATCCACCTTTTATATATAGCAAAATATATTCTGTCAGTTCAAGTGACCCAGTATTTTATTTTCTGAGTTTTGTATTAGGTACCCTGGGGGGAAATGCTTTATATAATGGATGTAGCAGGGGAAGGCAGGGTGAGGGAGCATGGAAGCAAGAACCCACTACCTGCTAGTAAGAATTTTTTTTAGAGTGCAAATTTCACAGCTGAAGCTGCAGTCACAAAATATTACTTTTTATGTAAAAGAAAATCCAAGTCATTTGAAAATTTTAACCAAACTGCAGTTTGCAAATAGTGTTATCTTAATCCCACAAGGCAAGAACAGCCATAACTATAATGCAATCAAGCTACTTTTTAAAAACATACATGTAAACAATGTTCCTCACAACCAACATAGCTTTACTAACTTTATTTCTTCCTATTTAACAATGAAAATGCCCATAAACGGGCTCTGAGCATCCTATCAATTATTTAAATTATAAAGGCAAACACTGACTTCAGTCAGTTTACCCCTTGTGCCCAGCAGCAGCTCTGAATACAAGTTAACAAGCACCCAGCACATGGCCAGTATTGTCCTTAAAGGCCAGGTGAAAAAAAGTGGGCCCTCCAGTACACCATGTAATTTAGAAAATCCAGGTTACTTCAAACCCGAGATGGAAGGGTGCTCCAAGTTTCTCATGGTCTTTACAATGACCTGTTGGGGCCACCCTCTCCATTATATCAAATAGTGTCTAGCATCAGTGTTTACTTAACAGCGGCAAGTGTATCATGAGGAGAGAGTTGGTCTCTTAGATAGAAGAGTTCAAGCCCTTTTGGAGCATAGGTATCACGTGCTTTCTATACTGCTTACAAAATGGAGAGCGGCCTTCTATAGTCATCCCAACTTCTGAATCAGTTTAAGGTGCAGAAATGGAAAATATGTAGAAGGTTTCAAGGCAAAACGGACATTTCTGAACAGAGGTGGGCAAACTACAGCCCGGGGGCCACACCCGGCCCTTCAGATGTTTTAATCCAGCCGTCAAGCTGCCGCTGGGGAGCGGGGTCTGGGGCTTGCCCCGCTCTGCGAGGCTCCCAGAAGCAGCAGCATGCCCTCCTCTGGCTCCTACGCATAGGGGCAGCCACGGGGCACCGCACACTGCCCCTGCCCCAAGCACTGCTCATTGGCCAAGACCTGCGGCCACTGGGAGCTGCCCGGCGGCACCTGCAGACAGGGTGGTGCACAGAGTCACCCCAGAGCCCGCACCCCCAGAGCCCTCACTCCAAACCCCACCCCTGCATCCCAACCACCTGCTTCAGTCCGGAGCCCCGTCCTGCACCCTGAACTCCTCATTTCTGGCCCCACCCCAGAGCCTGCACCCCCAGTCGGAGCCCTCACTCCATCCCACACCCCAACCACCAATTTCATGAGCATTCATGGCCCGCCATACAATTTCCATAACCAGATGTGGCCCTCGGGCCAAAAAGTTTGCCCACCCCTGTTTCTGAATATAAATCAAAGTTTCAAGATATAACAAACCACTTGACTGATTACCCTGAAGCCACTGTAAATACTTTGACAATAGCCTTATAGCTTACTTAACTCTATGTGGATATACATACCTACATACCTACCACAGAAACAGAGTATATACATTATATAGGGTTGTCGCTCAGAGAAAATTTGGAACCACAGTATATTACATTGGTCTCTGCTGTTCCTTATAAGGCCTCTGCCATGCCATGAACTGTTTTATATTGTTAACAGTTAGAAATATTTAGCTAAGATTTCTGTGTTCTAAGAAATGTGGTGGAAGCTAGAGAGAGGGGTGAATTATACTGCAGAAGATGCATTAGCTCTTCACCTCATGGAGGCCTGATTTCAAATATCACAATGATTCACTCAAACGCATCAGCCACTCTTTCTCAGTAACTCATCTAGTTCAATAGAGACAACATGAATTTCCAACAATGCCAAAGAGAATTCCACAATAAAATGTCCAAAAATAATGTATAAATTGGGATACTGTCACATTCACATTAATTCATTCCAAATAAATAATGAAATTCTAAAATTGTGGTCAACCTGGTTCCACTGTAGCAATATGTCTGTAACCTGTAGTCATCAATCAATCCTTGTAATCTCTCCAATCTACTGAATTATGGCAAGGTGTTCATATTCTTATATAACGATTTCCCAGGGTCTACAACTGGTACACTTGACTGTAAACATATATTTTATTAAACCTAGTTTCAGTTTGTTGCGTTCTGACATACTCATGCCTTTTTAAATGTCGGGCCTCTTTCTCCACTCACACCACTTTTATACTATGAGGTATCCTTTGATTTACCTCAACATGTGAGATGAATCAGGTCTTTCATGTACTACAAGTATTTCTATTTCCTGTGGGGGCCTCAGTTACTCCACAGGTCTCCCTATCATTAGTGGTATGAAGAGGAAAAACCTCACTGTATATATGCATGTAACTTATGCTGCAAGAGAGATAAATCCTAATGAGTTTGAATAAGATATGTATATCCCACAAGTGAATAAAGTCCATATATTTCATGAGTAGCACAGTCCCAAGTGAGCCATAAATGATACATTATAAATACCTCACATTAACATTATTATTATGAGGTTTCATAGAATCATAGAATCATAGAATATCAGGGTTGGAAGGGACCCCAGAAGGTCATCTAGTCCAACCCCCTGCTCGAAGCAGGACCAATTCCCAGTTAAATCATCCCAGCCAGGGCTTTGTCAAGCCTGACCTTAAAAACCTCTAAGGAAGGAGATTCTACCACCTCCCTAGGTAACGCATTCCAGTGTTTCACCACCCTCTTAGTGAAAAAGTTTTTCCTAATATCCAATCTAAACCTCCCCCAGTTTCAGTATGTTTCCTATTTATATAGTTGGCTTTTTCTAAATTTTGATTTTTGTAATACTTAAAAATACTGCTGTGTCACTATAAGTTACGAAACAATTAAATTCATGCTATCTAAAATGAAAGAATAATCACTGAGTGTCACATTCCTTGGCACTCCTAGTGTTTTTTTAGGACATCACATTATTTTCAACAGAACAGCACAAATGTTACAATGTCTGCAGTCTTAGATCAGCTTCATGACCAGGAGCACTCCAGGAGCTAAAAGGACATTTTTGGCCGGAGGGTTTTTATTTTCTTTTCTTTCCCCCATCCCCACAGCTGGAAGAAGATTGCAGAGCCAACACATTGTTTAAAACACAGAGAACATTAGTTCCCATTTTATTTTCCTATTTCACCTTTTCAGTTTCCTTCATAGAAAGAAAGATTGCTTTCAGCATATTTCTCCCCACTTCCATTATCTCTACCAGTACACTCAAACAAAACGCACCCTCTTCACAAACCCTGTCTCGTACCTATCTGTTACACCTATGTACTTCTCTTGCCTTTCAACTTAATCCACTTTAAAGAACACTGCTAATTCTCCCTCTCCAGCTGATCTTAATTTAAATGATCTTAGACAAAGATCTGAAAAAGGTGATTTACTTCTTTTTCAGGGCCTAGAGGAGTACAGTTTAACAGATTTAGTACCCTATGGATGTTGTAATTGTCACAAAGCATGATGTACTCCCAGAACAGTGGTACCAATATGTCATTTTGAAAATATGCCTCCAAGCATTCCACTGAAATTAATGGAGCATCATTAAACTGCTGTGGCTCTTAATCCTGTACTACAAACCAGCACTCAAGGAGTTATTGATAAATTTCAGGATGTAAAGCGGTAACATTAGTCAATCAAAAATGAGCACAAACTGACGTGCAGATTTAATAGTAGCCTGTGTTCCAGATTTTTACCATTAAACTTACCAATCTAATGGCTCAGATTCATTTATTTTTGGTTTTGTTTAGTTATCAAAGTACAGGTTGAGATGCTAAGATTAATATTACTCCTTTGGTTATACTCTATAGTACCAAACAAGACACAGAAAATATGAGAGATAATATAAGATATTATCATGATATAGATTTGGCTGTCTGGGTTTGAATATAACACTGAACACAAAAATATATATCTTTTTTATAACCTCAGTTTTCCATACATCAGTGAATATTTATATTTCATTTATATACTCAGACTATTCAAGATGTCTTCAATTCTCAAAATGTTCCTTTAAATATAACAGGAGACTGAAATTTCTACAGCTCCTTGAATTTCTATTAGCTGTATACATAGGTAGTTTACCACCACACTTTTTAATAAAAAAAAGGCCATTCAATCATCGTATAGTTAATTGGTTGGACCAGGCTGCATCCACCTGAATCATTTTTAATGGATTCTTCATTGATCAGATTGCTAAAACACACAAAGCAGAAGCCCAGAGACAAGAATTTATGGCCTGAAATGACAGGTGCAAACCATGGAATGTACAACCATATGCTACAAATTAACAGCAAAGGTAAACAACTCAATTTGTTGCACAGACCCTGAAGATGCTCTTCCAAGCATCGAGATGGACAAAATGATCACCTGGGTGGCATAGCGACAGCTGTGGAGGCCTCCATTTAGTTGACAGAAGCATGTGTCAACCAATACGACAGTGTAAAATGGCAACATCCATTTCCTTAACAAGTAAAATAGCATAACAGCACTTTAAAGGTTTTAATTATTTTAAACCCAAAGTTTAATTCTGTAGACTTACTAATATGCAAAGTGATTGCAAAGGAGCAGTAGTATATGAATAAAGAAATAAACAATTCAGAGTACCCCACCTTTTTGTCCTAGACTTCCTGTGTAATAAAATTCTTGCACACAGAAACACTACCATATTCTGTATTTTATTTTCAAAAGGTTGCCTCATGCCAACAGAGAAAGAAGAGAGAAATGTTTTAATAGTTCTTACCCCAGAAAAGGGACACAGATATTATAGTGATGGGTGCCAGTACAATCATCTTAATGAGTAATTTGATAGGCTACAGAACAAACTTCCAGGGATCAGGCAAATCTAGAATGTGACCAATTTTAGGGAACGCTGTAAAACCTTCCTCTTCAAAAAGAATGATGGTTGCAACACTGACAACCCTTTCAACCCCTACCAAAATATACCCTTTCCTCAAGCAGAACTTTGGGAGAAGCACTGGTAACTCCAGGAAGTGCATTATGGACTTTGCTGTTGCTATTCATTTTACTTAGAAGGTGCTCAAATATTACCGTGATGAGCAGCATTGTAGAACACTAAGATGGGTAACATTAGATTTAGTGCCTTCCTTCCGAGTCCAGAGGCAGAGATACTAGAGATCCTGGAGACAGAATGACTGAAAGTGAATGGGCTTCCTGCCATATTCTCCCACACCTGGTTGCTCAATTACTGTCTGACTGACTCCAAAGGGAAGGAACTACCCATCATCCCTAATGGGGAGCCAACCCAAAGAAAATGCCTTAATAATGTTCTGGCTTCAATTGCTAGAGGAAGGATGCTCAACTCTATTTTTTTTTTTTTTTTACTAAAGCAGGACCTTGGTTTTTATCAAACAGCATATTAACATGAAGAGCTATTCACACATGATGCAAAGTAGATCTACAATATTTTTTCTTCTTTTATCCTTGAGCTGTGATACTTCATTTCTTCAGTTTGTAAGGCAAAGCAACAGCACTGAACTGTGAACAGGACAATGCCATTTACTCAATAAATACTTAATTGTTTCAGCACACATAAGTCTTCCTAATTTGACTCAGAAATCAGCCAAGCAGGAATGACATGCGTCCAACACCTCAGCACAATGCTAACAATTTTGCCTGTTGAATTAATAGGAATGAAACATGCCTGATTTCAGCAGTTGTTGGGAACAGCAGGGTCACTTCAGCAAGCATAAAGAGAGACTGCCACCCCTCAAATAGATGCATTCAGATCAAACAATGCATACTGACATTCCGTCTATAGTACCCTGGTCTTATGTTAACAGTGATTACTCATATTGTTGATTGGTACTCAACAGCTCACTGTTCTATATATGTGTGCAGGCAAGATTGCTAAGCTGCTCACTAAACAGAAATGTTATGTGGTCTAGGGAGAAAGGAAGTGGAATGGATATCCCTGAAGAATTAAAATAACCACTAGTAAGCTGTGTTCCCCCATATGCAACCTTTTTAGCATTTATACCATTTTAACGGAGACCAGACACCACATCAATGTCCCCTGGACTTCCAAGGTCAGTATAACTTTGCATCCATGTGCTCATTTGATGATTACCTGTTCTGTTCATTTCCTCTGAAGCATCTGGCATCGGCCACTGTCGGAACATAGGATACTGGGCTAGATAGACTGTTGGTCTGACCCATTATGGCTGTTCTTATGTACTCATGACTTTGTCTGAATAGCGCAATCCAGTATAGCAAAAAAGACAATTGACTGTAAAAGCCTTTTAAATTGTTTGTTTGTAAAATGATGCATCACACGGATCTTGAAAATAAGTAGGACTAGAATGGTATGTTTACATGCTTTTAGCCAAACTGGGTGGCTAATTAATTAACAGGTAAGTCATCAGACACCCTTTAATCTCTTATTCTGGTCACTAATTGTTGGCAAACCAATTCTGATTTTATCAATTTTTTTATTCAGAATTGTTCACCAAATAATACATTTTGATAATTCTTGGTCTTTACTTTGTGATCAGTTTGTCACAAGAGTTTAAAGTTCAAACTACTTAGACTGGACACATATTTATGTTCTTCTTCTTCGGTTCCCTGATTAGATGAGTGTATTGGTAACTCTTCAAATTGGGTGTAGCAATTGTATACTTACCCACTATGCCGATACATTTGACTTTTGATAACTGAAAAACCTAGTCTGTGAATAAACATTCCAGAAATGATCTCATCAAAGCTTTGCTATAAGTAATTCAACACATTTTGAAGTAGACCGTTCTAAAAACATCTAAAAGCTACCTTCCCACACATCCTTGTGGATTTTGGTCTCTGTAAGTCTTGACAGCTGCTTAAGTCATTAATGTATCCTCATCAATATAATCATTACCCTAAGGCTGCCCTCTCTCTCAAATTCACAGTCTGCAATCCTGCTCACTTCAGTGCTTTGGGCAGATCAGCAGCTCAACCCTTTTTGCTTTGATGTGCATGTTCGGTACCACTGACCCCAAAATATGCAGGTCTAATGAATTGGCTTTAATGGGTTTTTTTTAACCCGCTTAAATGTTTTTGTTTTAATTGGCTATACTGCCCTCTGTCCTGAACTACATTGAAAAGTTCACAACAAAGATGGTAATGTTCCCTTTCTAATTACTGCATAATGAACAAAGGTCTGACAGAGCAATTTCAGAGGTTAGGCTCTACAATTAGTAACCCTCTTTATATTTAAGGGAAAAAAATCCACCTACAGTCTTGCACATTTAATGTAATATAAGGAATTAACACCCAGAAGAGCTTATTTTAAAAATATCTTAATTTGTTTTCAAATTTGTATAAATATGTCTGGTTATATGAAATGTACAGTTCTTTCTTTTCCCCTCTAATCTACCTGCAAGCAGTTTGCAATCTCCGTTTTTCACACTCTCCCATAAGTGTACTTAACTTTCATGGATCACTTCTCTGGGGTTGAATTTAACTGAATTTCTTTGTTCACCTCCTGGGAGCATGTAAAGCAGAGAGGAAGGGGTCATACTACGTACTGGCAACCGGAAACCAATACAACATTTTTGAAAATAGTAAGGCCTTGTCTACATTAGACTTATTTTTCCAAAATTTCCCACTGTGGCAACTCTGTGGGTGCTAGCAGTGTAGTGTTCTCTAATCCAGACAAGGAGCCAGCAGCTAGTCACATTTCATCCACACCTGCTAAGAACAATATTGCTAAAACACCAAACATTTTACACTAGTGCTTTCAAGATAGATCTGCAATTGTGGCAAGTAATGATGGAACACTATAGGATAAAAAGTCAGCAACCCCCAGGAACTTGACCAAAGTCCATTGAGGACAATGGTAACACTCCAATTGATTTAAATGGGCATTGGATCAGGCCCTATGTCAGGTCCATATTTGAGAGCTAAACTATAATGCTTGTCCTTCTCTAAGACCCTTCTGACTCCTCGAGTTTCATGAGCAATTAGGGGAATCTAGCAGTATGTTTATCCATCCAATGTTGATGCATATATAAAACATAACATCACAACACAATGTCTAATGTAACAATAAGGTTACAAATGTATAAGCTACAAAGACAGGATTTGCTAAAGTTAAGATTCAATGAGCAAAATTAAGTCTGCCTTTTATGTTTGTGAATTTCAGTACAATCTCCAGTTACATGATCCTATACTATTTCTCAATAATAGAGTAAGGGCATACTTTTTTTCCCCTGCAAATATAGATACACATGTGTGCAATTTGCTGCCCCACTTCCATCTGGCTAAGAGGCCAATTTTAGAATTATATAATGGTTTTATTAAATTAACCCTTTGAAACTAACATGACCAAAGCTTCTGCTGTTACTGCTGATTAACTAGAAAATCATGACTTAGGGTCACAGAGGGTAAAAAAAAAATATGTTAACTGTGCTGGATATTTTCTGACCTCCTTTGAAGAAATCAAGAATCACATCTGCTGATTACTGACCTTCTGTTCAGTTAAAACTTGTAGGTGTCTGAATCTACTGAGCGAGAGAGGGAAAGGGGGACAATAAAAAGCAGCCTAACATGAGCTAATGCCTTCCAACAAAAATAAGCAGGACTTAATTTTTATTTGAAAGTCACTTTGAATGGGACAAAAGAGCACATGACAGATACCCAAATTTGCAGGAAACTACCTGCCCAGAGTATAGCCAGTGGACTTTTTTATTTATTTACTTTGTGGTGGTTGTTCAAACGAATATTAAAGTCACTTTCTATTTCCTATAGACAAAATAATTCAAATGCCAAAACCACTTTCACATACACACACATACACACTGAAGTCACAGATTACTAAAAACTACTATGGGTTGCGGGGGGGGGGAGCGGATAATGAACTGATTTTAAACAGGAGATGTGGCACAGCCAGTCCATTTAAATATCTACTGCCTCCCGCTTTGGAGAGAAATATCAGTGGAGAACCTCTCAGAGAACCCTCTTACGTTGGCCCATCAAGGGCAGGGTGGGACTTCTCTCCCACTCTTGCAGGAAAGGCAGTTGAATCCACCCGCAAATTACATGAATCCCAAAGACCTATGCTTTCTCCCCCACACTGACTCCTTGGCTGCAAAGCTCTATAGGAGCTGCACTACTAGGGACTTCCCCTGGCCATAGCACCCACCATAATCCTGGAGAGCAGAAAAGAAAATCCAGTGCTCGGCTCTATTATCTATTTTGACTAATATCCTCTGGCCCTGCCCCACTTCTTCCTTCCTTCAGTCTACTTGTCTTCACGCACTCCTCTGCAAGATGCTCTGGAGTGCTTGAGCAGTGTACATGTACAGAAACAAAGAGGAGTTTCCCTCCATTCCTAATTCCTGGAGGGGATTTATCTGGCCGATCATTTACTTGCCTACGGAAGCTCAGAGTGATGCATTATCTGATTTCCTACCCAGTTTTCTAGGTGGACTGGATGAAGCAAAAGAAGATCAAGAGATTTATCCAGGGTGAGAAAACAGCCCAGTATTTTGGGATCAAAATGAAAATTTTCTTTGCACTGATGCCTTGTGCTCTAAAATAACATTGACCTGTTTATGATTTGTACCATTGCTTGTTACTGTACAGACTATATCAGACCTGTTCTTTGTAGAGTAATTCTTTCCAGTGGCTATCCTATTATCAGCTTCCTTTGTGCTTTTGGAGCTGAACACCATGAGCATATGATTTTTATTATTTTATTTAGACAATTAATCATCTTTTGTCATCAATCATCTACACTTATTATTGTTTCCAATCAGAAAGCTTTTTGATTTAGACACAAAGAATAATATGTACATTATATATTGCTCATGATAACAATCTGGCATTGGTGGCTAAGCACCGACTACTCCCCAAATATTAAATTACCCAACCAATATTGGCCAATAGTTTAAACTATTAAACACAAATTAAACAAAAAGTGGATATAAAAATTGATGTAGTTGTAAAAGGAACTCATGTGACACTGGAAGAAAAGAGAAATCTATTCACTGAAGTCCCTTATGACAGATATAAGTACTGTAGATCACAGTCATTTGCTGGCTAAGTTCAACATTTTAAAAGACCACAGTTGATCACTTCTTTCCAAGCATTCTGAGAATCATAGTTCCAGTGGATAAACAGTGTGATTTCTGGTGAAATGCACGGAAATATCACTGAGTACCCAAGAAAGGAGTAAGTACTGACAGAGGACATATTACAGCTTTGTATCATATGTAGCGCAGCTGATGTATGTGGGAACGAAGAGCTACATTTCCAAGAATGTTCTGCTAATATTCTGTCTACTGGCTACTTGTATTTGGTCTGCTTGTCATTATGTAATTACTATTTAATGCTGCTTTTTAATGCAGTCATCAGAAAAGTAAGAGACTAAAAAAAAGTCACTTCTTAAGCATTGCAGAGGCTCTCAGCATCTTTTGTAATCTGACCATCCATTATTTAATAATTTTGTGACTTAGTAAAGAGGAATAAAAAGAAAAGAAAATCTAGTTTAAAATAATGCTGAAAAAATTAGGCTTAGGATATTATTCTTGCTTGAGCCCATGTCATACAAATAAGACTAAATACTCTTTTCTTAGCATCATGTGTTCTAGATACATAACAGGTGACATACGAATACACAATCCCTAAAAAACTTACTATCTACACTTTATCCAAATAAGGGTGACAAATAACCAGACATATGGATGAGAAAGGCTAAGTGATTACAGTTATACAGATACTCAGGAAGGGCTTGATCCACGGCCCACTGAAATCAAGGAGTCTTTCCCTTGATTTCAGTAGACTTTTTTTTTTTTGGGGGGGGGGGGGGAGTTAATGTGTATACAAATCTGGGTGATTCCGTGAAGGATTTTGGTTTGCATATTTTGTTTAATAAAAGTAATGGAATCTAAGGATGTAATTTTTTACTAATATGTTGTGAGGATCACAGAAGAAATGAGATTTAAGGGCCAGATCCTGCAAGCCGCAAGGCGCTTACTGGAAGGATCAAAGTGTCATCTGCTCCTCTTCACTCCCTCCCCAACGCTCCCTCCCTTCCACCCAAATTATTCATTCTTTGCCACCTCCCCCACAGCAGACCCTAAACTGACAAGTGCCTCTGCAGGATATACAAAGAAGGGGACTAGAAACGGCATGTCACAGAGATGGCTCATTTCTTCCCCACCATTCCAAACAAAAACAGGAGAGGTCCATACATAGAAGGTCCCTGCTGCATAGGAATCTGAAGTGGACAACCTAACCCAGTGGGACTGATTTTTGAAGTAAGGTAATTCTCAACATGCAAAAGAAAGGCAGGATCCACTGGCCCTTCAGTGAATAGATCATTGCATGAATCAGTAATTTTTACATGTGGTATATACTACTATAAACATTTTGGGTCGTATTATTAATATACATATTCATATTGCTGTTTAAGCCTTTTAGAAAGTGTTAGCTGCCTAGGATGAAATGAAGTTCTGGACTCTAGGGTGTTTCACACATACAAGGGACATGTAACTTGTCTGTGTTACAGGCTGTCCAATTCCTGTCACCATCCACAAAGGACATGATTGGCTTAATGGCTATAGATATAGAGGAGAAGACAACAAAGCATCTGGTCAATAGTGAATAACTCTCTCTAATTAGAAGAGCAATACACTGCTAATGAGTGTGGAAGTGGCTTCTTTCAAGGAAGATGCTAGGGGTCAGAGTGTTGGATCATATTAAGGAAGTTCTGTATTAAAATTACAAATGAGTTTGTTTCCCCATAGTTTAAATTCCAAGGTATTACTAATTAAGAGGTCTCTTGGTTTTTGGTACTGTTTCTCTCCCTCTATGTGTGAAACTTGCAAGCTGCTAATTGTGTTAGTACATTCTAAGACAGAGTCTGTTCTCAAAGCAATTCTTTGTAACAACAACTACTCACACAGAGAGAGACTCAAAGCAATACTCTGTAACAACAGAAACAGCACCCAGAGACTCCCCGCCCTTTTGTTGTATTCATCTCGCTTTGTTAACAATTGTGATTAAAATAGAGATAGAGGATGTATGTGGATGGATGCTTGGTGTGGATAATAACTGAATGATCAGGGAGGTGCCAGCCTAAGAATCCAGTGTCCATCAGCTGAAGAAGACGTCCAGTGGAAATAACCAGAGGACCCCCGGAGGGCAGACCGGAATCCACCCAACAGCCTCAAGAATGGGAGAACCAAAGAACAAGATAACATCTGGCAGCACGGAGCTGTCAGGAATGTGTCATCTGCTGAGTGACTCAGCAACAGCATGATGAAGCAATTCCCATAGACTGGCATAGGAAGAAATTCCTATAAAAATGGACTCTAGAAAGTGAGAACTTTGGGGTCTGATTCTGCAAACCAACTTCCAGGAGCATCAGATGAGCATCTGACAAGGCCCTGCTCCCTCCTCATGTCCAGTGGCCATGGCCAGTGGCTTGGCATGAGCAACTCTAAGGCTGGTAACTATGATAACAACCTTGCAGAACCTGTGTGTGTGTGTGTGTGTGTATGAATGAATGTATGAATAAATATGAAATTGAATGGAATGTTATAGCTATAACTAACTGCTTACTATGATTCTTTCTGTATTCACAATAAATGTGGCATTTTGCCTTTTCCCCTTTAATAAGATCCTGCTGGTTTTTATTTTATTGGTATAACAAGAGGAGCATTATGGATAGAGGCTGCAGTGAAGTCATGGGATATACTGTGCTATCAGTAATAATGAATTAATCCTTCTTTAAATCTCTTTTATACTCAGTAATTTCTCTCTCACCGAACAAAGAAAAAGGAAAAGATCACTTCAGATCTAACTTTCTCCTTTATATGTATTTTATATCAACTTCCCTTAAAATAAAAATTAATGTCTTCAGGGATTTAATAAACCACAATGGTAACTCAGAGGGTGCATAAAATGACAAATTCACCACTGATTTTCCCATTTTGCAAGATTGGACAAAAGATTAATGTGCAGTAATAAGAAAAAAGTTGAATGTTGAATAATGGCTTTAAAATATCAGAAGTATGCACAATCATACTTGATACATATTTACATTTAATTTTCATGCTTAAAGGACTTGCATTTTGCTCTCCACTCGGAACTTTAGTGCAAGCTCTGGGTAAAGAGCATCATCTTCATTAATCATCAACTAGCAATCAAACAAACAAGAAAATGTGAAGGTAGTATTCCCACCTTGCAGGGTTCCAGTAAAGGAAATAATAAAGTGAAATTTGAAAAATAAGATTGTTCTTCAGGAGGAACAGCTCTAATTAAAAAGGAGGCCCTAACAACTTCATGGATTAATTGGGAACCAACTGAGATAATTAGACCTTTGGGAGTATGATTACACCCATCATAAACTGCTTTTTTCACAACTACAGGTTAAGTGCTTAATGCTTTAATTGGGAGGAGCACTATACGGAAAGTAGAACTTGAACAGAAGAATTAATATTTGGTAAGGCAATCTCCTGAAATACTTTGGCATCATTAAAAGCCACATTATTCCATCCTGATCCCTCAACACAAGTGTGTAGGGTTCTTGGAGCCAAGCTGATAACTGTGGTTACAATTTGTACCAGTCAAAAAACTGTTTGGGCTATTATACCTTGACCTATAAACAAGAGGTAGGCTACTCTGTACATTAGTAGTTCAAATAACATCTTATACACTGTGACTACATTTAAAATGGGCTGATATTTAACTATAAGGGGTAGCTTTTTCAGGCTCCCCCCTACATACACCTCACAATAGTCACTAAAGGTATCTACTAAAATCTAACGGTCTTTTGCTGGAAATCTATTCCGAGGATGCTCATTCATATAAAGAAGTGAAGATAATCATATCCAGAGTCCTGGTAAATTGTAAATAATAACCACTTCTCACAATTGATGTGTGGTCTAATTTCACTTATATCATTTAAAATATAAATGATTCAATACTATACAAGTAGTTATGAGCCCTTGGTATCCAGCTGGTAGTCCGTAATTGTATGTCCATTAGACCACCTGGTAAGCACTGTAGAGAGCTTTATTACTACAGTAGGCTCTGTATATAAACCTGGTCAAATTTGCTGTTGCAATCACCCCTGTGTGCAACAAAAGCACCTGCAGGGGAAAGAGAAATGATGCTGCTATACACTTCTAAAACTCCTGCTGTCAGAACCTTTGCTAAGTTCTAATTTTCAAGGCAAAGTCCAAGCCCAAATTCTTTTTTTCTTATTTACATGCAGGAAAAAAATAAACAGTATCAGTATTGTTTCCTTCACCTCCTCCTTAAGACTATCTCCATCATATTTTGTGTTTGAAATGTGTAAGTGTTTAAAAATATCATGAAATACAAGGGCCTGATTTATCACTATGTTACTCCAGTTTTACATGAGTGTAACTCCACTGAAGTCAATAGAGTTACACCACATTAAAAGAGGGGTAAAAAAGTGATCACGAATCATTCCAAAGTCTCCCATTTAGAATAGCTCTTAATCACACGGGTAAGATCATTGTCTGGGAACACCGCAAGAAGGACAGGAGAGTTGTTATGGGTTTAATCAGGCCGCAACTTTATTATATAGATGTCTGGAACTACTCGGCAGATAAAGTGTGCAGTGCAGGCAAATCCATGCTTATTCAAATCAATTCTCCGGGGCCTCCACCAGCCCCCCTTTGTTTCTATCCAGGTCCCCCAGCCGACCCATAGCTTGGACCTTACCATCCACCACCCTCATAAGAGGGTTAGGGTGGGCTATGAGAACGGGGGGGGAAGGGGGTGTGCGTTGGCTCCCTGCCCCCTCCCCTGTTCTGTTCTTTTATCCAGTACCTCCTTTTCAGTCCTTTACCAGGCCATTTATCTGGTCGAGCAGCAGTTTCACTTGCTAAATCACCCACCTTGTGTCCTACTCGTAATTTGCCTCTGCCTGCCCTTCCCTGCCTCTGGGACCGGGGACGGGTAACATGTTGCCCCCTGTTTTCCCGAGCTCACCCTTCTCCGTGCCCCTGGAGCCATGCTGCTTCACAATCCTGTTTGCTGGCTTCCTCGCTGCGTGGAACAAAGAAACTTGCCCCACCCAGGTTTTGTATCTTTATGCACATTCCGGGGTGGGGTTAGGGGAGTCACTGCTGCAAAGCTGACCACCGAGCACCTTTTTAACAGCAGTTTCTGACCTCCTTCCTCCCCCAGCCCCCCCCCCGCCCCGCCCCAAGCACAAAGCAGAGCTGCCCTTCCTGGGTAAGCCCTGACAAACTCTGCACCACCTTAGTTGTGGTGCAGTCATTTACATCAATGAGACTTACGCTCTCGCTTAATCAGGGCCTAAGTCTTTAACTGCATACTCACTTCATTCACATAATGCACTTTAAATTGTCTCAGACCAAATTCCTTATTTTAACATATTAAGTTACTGGATCTGAGATTTCAGATTCTGTATAGGCCTCATCTGTGTAATGACTGCATGCATCAGACTTAGTCAATAAACTGCTATGGCCCATGGGGATTTGTTTTAGGCATTCCAGTTTACTGTGTTTGAGGAGGATAAGCGTAAACATGGTTGATTATGATGGCTACTGATTTAGAATTTGATCCTTGTAAGTAAGAGCTCAGTGATTCACTAGCTCTCTTGGAAGACGTATTCCCCACTGCACAGCTTCTAAATGTCCCTCACACTACTGGAGGAATCACAAAAAAACACTGTTAAACTATTTATCAGTGCATTGCATTAGAAGCCAGGATTGTCAGTTGCTTCTAACTACTTCTGTATGCCTTCTGGATGAAGTTACTAATGAACCAATAGCTATCAGCATGACTTTTGCTATAATACTGTTACATTAATTAGTTTGAATCAGCTGTTCAAATGGGTTGGCTAAAAGAGACGTCTGCCTGAAATAAAATATAGGAAAAAAACCAAATGTTAATATTTTAGCCCTTTAAATGTAGCTGATTACAATAACGATACCTGGAGCATTTTTACATTCAGCTTGATTACAAAAACATTAGGCTCTATATAAAACTCCTGTTTATCTTCCCTATAGAAATGTTTGGCCAAATTCTCCTCTCAGTTACACAGTGCAACCCTATTGATATAAATGGGTTACACCAGTGTAACTAATGGGTGAATTTGTCCCCATCATACTAAAGTCAATAGTTCAAAATCAAAAGTTGTTCTCTCAACTGTGGTATACACCAATATCCTCTCTTAGGCTCTGCCCTGACACAAACTCCAACAGGATCACATACCCCTAAAAGAACTAGAATTAACATTTTGGTACTAAGAGGCAACAGGGACTTACCTACAACATTGCTTACATTAATTCCTTTTATTATCTACTGTAAAGTACTTCCCTGGAGTACTTCAGTCATATACCCCGCATGGAATGAGAAAGTTCTCTCTATATTAGTCAATTACAGCAGCCAACATATGAATCACCAAGTATTCACACAACTTAGTGGAAAGACACCTTATAATGAGTAGGTTATCCCTGAGTGAGTCACTGTCTGTGCATATGACAAGATGAAGATGACATACCTTAAGCAGATGGGAGAAAGTGGGGTGGGGAAGTGATGTAGCTATTTTTTTCCTATGCATTATTACGTTTTGCCCTTAAGAAAAATCAGCAAAATTTAAAATATGTTTAATAGAATGAATCAAGCCTCTACAACTGGACAGACTGAAGTTGGAACTCCAAACACAGTTTATGAGTTCAAAAATTATTATGTATATATTTTGGTGACACTCATTTTATATAGGAAACAGCTGTATTTATCATGTTTAAGTCAGGTACCAACACTAGGGCTTTGTTCATCCCAGGGTTATATCACATATCCCTTGAGGGGACTCACAATACACCAAGTGACGTATTGTTGTTATCACCATAAGCACTAAAATGAAACATATTCAACCAAACAGTACTCAGTGGACCACAACTCTATTGTGTATAATTACAATAGTTTTTTCCCACTATTTAATCTGTGTTCATATTTACAAAGATTCATCCAGGGAGGCTTGTTATAACGTTTAAACAAATGTATCTTGTCTCTTTGAGTAAATCTAACTCAAACTATTACTTTTCTCCATGAGCAGCTAGCTTACTTCCTGTATTGCCCTTCCTGTATTAAAATGGAATATTATTTTCAGAGTATGACATTGCAATCCGGTATAAATTATCAACTACTATTTGCATTATAATTAAAGTCTTGGGTTTTTTTGCTGATTACTGTAAATGTCTTGACAAAAGCAAGGGTCTTTTAAGCTATACCCAAACCCTTTGCTGCTCAAAATTTATGAATTATGACAGCTTACACAGCATTGTTTGCACCTACGGTTTAGCAAAAAACTCATTTAAGATATAAGGCCACTTTCTACTCTCAGTTATGCTTGTGTAAAGCCAGAATAACTCCACGGAACCAACCCCCCGCCCCCATTCAAAGGAACTCCCTGCAGGCATAAGTGTAAATCGTTTTGCAGGATAAGAGCCCCACCTATGTATTTTGTTGTTCAGAAAGTAGTAATCATGCCTTGAGACCAGAGGCTAAGGTTCAGAAGCAACCCTAAAATATACGCTCCTTGGCCCTGTAGGATGAAATTATCTCACAGAAGGTTGGCTTTCCAAAGGTAAATAATATTTTCTCAGTAAATTACACCTTCTGCCATCTATTTAGAAACTGTGATAACTCCTACTAGCCTGAGAATATTATCTCCATAACACTACTGTGACACACAAAACCTGCGAGAAGATTTCTGTGCAACAAAGTATGTCTGCATTTTTATGCACATAAAGAGCAAGATATGTGTGACCACATTTATTCAAAGAAAAATATGCAGAGTATATAAGCCAAGGGGGATCATGCATACACCACCTCCTTCCCTCTTCACTAGCCTGATCTGGGGTAAAGAGGAATTTCCCAGAACTGCCCTGAGTATAAATCTGCTCCCTTTCCAGGCAGCTGAGGTTACAGGCACCTGCTCAGTCAGCTGCTTCTTCACTTGGACAGCTAATCCTCTCAGGGATGTGAGAGGGGGACACTGACCTCTTTCCTACCAGTCTGCGGGAGAAGCCCCCGTCTCTGCAGTTAAAGGGAGCAACTTGCCTTCTCCTTTCAGATTAATGAAGAGCCCCACTGCTTAAATGTGTGATGAGGACAATGTCTGTGGAGGAGGGTGAAAACTCAAACCTCCATTCAGACCAGACAAGTATGTTGAAACTTTTTAGCTTGTGTAGAAAAAAAGACTGGCCTCCTTGCTGCAAGTGCAACTTGCACCCACAAAATTTGCACTTACTCCCATGGTCAGTTCTTGATTTGTGCCAGGGACTGCCAGGGCTGAGGCCTGGCATCTCTGGGCTTGGCAGTTCATAGCCCCGGCACCTCTGAGCTTACTGTGTCAGTTATGAAAGTAAAAAAAACTGCTTGAGGAATTGTCTCTCTATAGCTGCCTGATTGTGGGTGTAAATCAAGTAACTAGAAGCACAAATTCTAGGATTTACATCTACAATTTATGTTGCACCTATGAAAAAGGAGACTCTGCCTCAACCCTTTTGAAAATATATTACCAGAGAAGGCCTATAGCAAAAGTAGATGTCAAACAAAACAAAAGAAGAAATGAGGCAAGAAGATTTACATTTCAGTCAGACATTTAGAAACACTGCTGAAAGAGAATAAGAATAAGATACTATCAGCGCTGGATTCACCTTGCTGTTTTACACACATTTGAAATGGCACTAATAACAAGCGCTGCATGCATGAAACAACTGCAAATACGAACTTGCAGCCTTTCTAATTGGTCTTGCTTGTCACACTTAATTTGTCCTGATTTTATTTTTTAGCTATTATTAAATACAAATGAATACACTAAGAGCTATTTTGTTCCATTAGCCTTGTGAATTCCACTCTACAGCCAGCCCTTACATCAACAACCACTGCAGCAATATTGCTTCTTTCATAGCAAAGACAAAACATGGACTACATCCAATTTTTAATCAGCTGTACAGATGGGTTTATTTCACAAACGCACTATGATGCACAGATGGAAGTTCCTGAATGCCTGACAAGGTGTTATAACTGTTACCAAGATTACAAAGGAATAGAAAAAGCAGCACTGAAAATTATAATGAAGGGCTTATTAGTTCAGATCTTGAATTTTGTCCTTGATGTATAGAAAACAGTTAAGAGAGGGGAGAAGAACGGTAAACCCATATCAGATTACGTATTAAAACAGTTCTATGTCATTTAAAAACATATGCAGTCTTGCAAATATCTAAATCATTATGATACTTGTTATAATACCCATTGAAACAAGCCAAAAACTTAACACAATAGACACACCAAATTGTGGTACATTCCGCAACATTTATAGAAGGAAGGATCATCTAAGGTTAACTTGCAGGTATCAGATCTAATTCTAGAGAAGGGATCGTGGTCCTAATTGTGCCATTTTGCTGTAAGATTTTCTATACTGTTATGTTATTTTGATTCATTATTTTGAGTCGTTTAACTTTAACTCACATATTTCATGCTTTAAAAAAGTTAACTGAAGTGGTATACCTGACTCAACAGGTGACAATGTTCATCCTTTTGTGTAGTACTACGCCTGTGGATCATCATGGGTTGAAGGTATTGTACTATGTTTTGGAAGAGATACAGTCATACAGGAGTCTTGAACACTCCTTGTCATACATTCCATGGCACTGTTTGCAAGAACAGGGATATTAGGACTGCTGACCTGGCGAAGCAGGGAAATCCTGAGTAAGCAAGGTTTAAACCTGTGAAAGCATCACAGGGCCCCTATATGAAGGAGACAATCTATGAGGGACAACACCAAGGCTTTGATGAGTGGGGTTATGGTTGGCCAGGGAAGGGAATGGGTGTAGCCAATGGGACTGCAAACAACACAGATGCACCAGCTCAAAACCAAGTCTAAGGAGCATGCAGCAGGCACTAGTCTGACTTGTGAATTTTAAGTCCTGGCTGCAAAGTAGTTGCATGAGTGCCTACAGGTTGTGGAGAAATATTACATACCTAATAACATTGGTGTAGGTTATTGTGTAAATCCCTACTACTATGGCTTTGTACAAGTGATGAGCTAACTCTAAATTTTCACTCTAGTTTTGGTTCTATAAACTATAAATTCTTCTCCTGGTGCTGATGGTGCAACTCAGGTTTCATCCCAGCATTAACTGCATTTCAGTGAGGGGTGACAATGTACAAATCTATTGAGTAGCTACATGGCAAAAAGGAAAACCCTTTTTAGGTTAGATGTATCTCAGTCAATTGGATTGTATTTACAAAACCAAAGGTGTAATGCATTCTAACAATCTATGACATACCTTACTTAGTACATCTTCTTCTGTACCAAAGGCACTATGTACAAATGCAGGGCATTCTGTTTTACAGCCATTACAGATTATCAACCTCAGAGAAAGTCACTAGAGCAGTGGTTCCCAAACTTGTTCCGCTGCTTGTGCAGGGAAAGCCCCTGGTGGGCCGCGCTGGTTTGTTTACCTGCCGCGTCTGCAGGTTCGGCCGATCGCGGCTCCCAGTGGCCATGGTTCGCTGCTCTAGGCCAATGGGAGGTGCTGGAAGCAGTGCGGGCTGAGGGACATACTGGCCGCCACTTCTAGCAACCCCCATTGGCCTGGAGCAGCGAACCGTGGCCACTGGGAGCCGCAATCAGCCGAACCTGCAGACGCAGCAGGTAAACAAACCGACCCACCAGGGGCTTTCCCTGCACAAGTGATGGAACAAGTTTGGGAACCACTGCACTAGTGCAAATAAAAATACAATATGAAATTGGTTACTGGATTAATGTTTGTTGATGGTACATTTTTTCAGCAATAGTTGCATTTGAATTTGTAGGCCATGATTCTCCTCTCACTTAAATCAAGTTTACACCAGTACAACTCAATGGACTTTACCAACTATAGTGTCTTGAGACTCAAATTGAATGGATGGTCCGAGATCTTTTTCCATCTCCAAGATATAACCGAAGAAAGGGGTATGCAAGGGAGCCTGATTTAGGCCACCTTGCATTCTTGTAATTTTGGGATTGCTCTGTACCATGGCCAATCCCGGTTGCAAATTAGAGCAGCTGGCCATAATTTGCAGTGGCTGCATATGGTCTCAATGGGTTGTAATGAGGTCCACTGAGATGCAGAGATGCCTTGGCCATGCCTGCTACCTAGCTATCCCTCCTGCACCCTGCACCCGGTGGAGAGGGAGCTATTGCCACATAGCAGCTACAGTCGCTCTAAATTACTTAAGGATCCCTTGCACAACAAAATATCCAGTGTCCAGGTAGGTCATCTTTAAGGAAGTTTGTACAGGTAAATCAGAGCAAAGATGCCCTAGCATACCAGAGGATCTGGCTCAGTAACTTTATGCAGAGTTTCTGTTAAGAACTGTTAATGTATAATCTACTCCTATGTGGTACTGTGTGCTCTCCATTACCAGAGGCATCAATAGAAATAGAGAACACTCAACATCTCTCATGTAGCAGTCTACACTGAAGGCCCAGTCTGAGGACAAGAGTACCCAATGAGTTAAGCACATAAATCTAACTGGCTGATTGTGTGCAGTGTTTACTTTTTATAGAATAATCTGGTTAAAATATTGGTATGTTTATTTACAAAACAGACCAACCTTCAATTAAATGTAATTGAGAAAGGTCTACATTTTATACGTGGGACAATGATGGGATAATATTTAAGTGTGTTTGGACGAATTAAAATAACTGAATTAATCACCTTATTCACAGGTTTCAGAGTAACAGCCATGTTAGTCTGTATTCGCAAAAAGAAAAGGAGTACTTGTGGCACCTTAGAGACTAACCAATTTATTTGAGCATGAGCTTTCGTGAGCTACAGCTCACTTCATCGGATGCATACTGTGGAAACTGCAGAAGACATTATATTCACACAGAGACCATGAAACAATACCTCCTCCCACCCCACTCTCCTGCTGGTAATAGCTTATCTAAAGTGATCATCAAGTTGGGCCATTTCCAGCACAAACCCAGGTTTTCTCACCCTCCGCTCCCCCCCCCCCACAAACTCACTCTCCTGCTGGTAATAGCCCATCCAAAGTGACCACTCTCTTCTCAATGTGTATGATAATCAAGGTGGGCCATTTCCTGCACAAATCCAGGTTCTCTCACCCCCGCACCCCCCTCCAAAAATCACACACACAAACTCACTCTCCTGCTGGTAATAGCCCATCCAAAGTGACCACTCTCCTTACAACGTGCATGAAAATCAAGGTGGGCCATTTCCAGTACAAATACAGGTTTTCTCACCCCCCCCCCTTTTTTTCCCCCCAAAAACACACACACAAACTCACTCTCCTGCTGGTAATAGCTTATCCAAAGTGACCACTCTCCCTACAATGTGCATGATAATCAAGGTAGGCCATTTCCAGCACAAATCCAGGTTTTCTCACCCCCAACTTGATGATCACTTTAGATAAGCTATTACCAGCAGGAGAGTGGGGTGCGAGGAGGTATTGTTTCATGGTCTCTGTGTGTATATAATGTCTTCTGCAGTTTCCACAGTATGCATCCGATGAAGTGAGCTGTAGCTCACGAAAGCTCATGCTCAAATAAATTGGTTAGTCTCTAAGGTGCCACAAGTACTCCTTTTCTTTTTTCACCTTATTCAATAGACTTAATAGTTTTGGATGATAATATTGAGTACTTTAATCACATTTCATTTGTATAATTTTTAAATGGTTGAGTTTGATGTCAGATTAAATTCATTTCTGACTGATAAATGGACTTGAATATTACCAATTTTTTTTAAATTAAAATAAATGTCTATGGTTTGTGATTAAAGAACATGAAAAAAGAGTTCCTGTTTGCATGATTAAAGGTTCACTTTCAAGGGGAAATGTGTTAGGGTCTGGATCCTGTACTGTTGAAGCCAATGGGAGATTTTCTATTGACTTCAATGGCTATAGGATCATGCCCTTAAATGGGAAATGTACTAACCCAAGGCCTGTGAGTTCATCAGATCTCAACAACTATACAGAGTTTGGCTTGGGAACTATTTCGATGGAAAGCAGTCAAGCCTATGTACTGTGGATGCTCTTCTTGCTCAGCTAATTTAGAAAGCTTCAGCATAGTGACTGAGTCTGCTGTGATGCTGGAAGTGCCAGATTTCAGATAAGAAAGAAAAACCAAACTGGTGATTATTTAAAATCCAATGATATTTTTCATAATAGTAGAGAATGGCCATACTGGGTCAGACCAAAGGTCCATCTAGCCCAGTACCCTGTTTTCTGACAGTGGCCAATGTTGGGTGCTTCAGAGGGAATATGTTAGCCTTACTGTCCTCGCCAAACTTCAATCTGAGTAATTAAAAGTTGGCCTACTTCAGACATTCCCAGTGTTACACATTTTCATTTATTGTGCAGCATGATTGATTACTTTCTAGCGTGCCCATCGCTGTGGCAGCTAGGCATTCATTTACAAAATTAATAATAATTTACATACACTTCCCACCATTAATGATGCACTGCTGCTGCCTACAGAAATGTTAGCAAATGTCATCATTTGTCTAAAATAAAAAGGGGCAAAAATCAGTCAGTGCTCAACTAGACACATTCTTGCATAAATAAGATATACTTCATTATTTGTTCTCAGCTGTGGCACAGTGTTGTTGGGCACTGTTTCTTGGTGATTTCAGCCCACAAATATCTGTACTTCGATACAGATACAGAGATTCGGATGCAGGATACATACATACCCTTTAAATCCTAGTGAAGGAAAGGGAGCAAACAATGTGAGATCATACAAAGCTTGTGAGGTTCTATCTTCAGCATATTCAACTATCCAAGCGAAAGAGTTCCATTCAGTTTACTGGAAGCCTATGTAACCCACCAATCAGAGTGTGTTACATGTACCCAACTGTGCCTAGTCCACAAAGGACATGTGTGCAACAACCCCAAAGTACAGAGGTTGTCTTTTTAGATCAAGATGCTGGGACTCATGCTTTTAGCTCTGGAAGTCTTCAGTTCGATCCTATCAGCCAAGATAATGTCCAGCATAGATGTATGAATAGTGGATATCATAAAAACAGAAAAAGGAGACAATGAATTACAAGCACAAGTGAATAGCTTACTCTATGAAAAATTGGTCGTGGGTTTAGAGTACTGCCATCTAAGCCTAAACTGAGCTCTCAGAAAAAAGTTTTGGGTCATATATATTAGTTCACTCTGATGAAGGTAATTTCCCTATCTGAAACACTGTATATGAACTGAAGAGTTGAAATCACTTTCTTAAGGAGAAAACAATATAAATTACCTTGCATACTGTCATAAATATAAAGGGAAGAGTAAACCCCTTTAAAATCCCTCCTGGCCAGAGGAAAAATCCTCTTACCTGTAAAGGGTTAAGAAGCTAAAGGTAACCTCGCTGGCACCTGACCAAAATGACCAATGAGGAGACAAGATACTTTCAAAAGCTGGGAGGAGGAAAAAAAACAAAGGGTCTGTGTCTGTCTGTATGCTGCTTTTGCCGGGGACAGAACAGGAATGGAGTCTTAGAACTTTTAGTAAGTAATCTAGCTAGGTATGTGTTAGATTATGATTTCTTTAAATGGCTGAGAAAAGAGCTGTGCTGAATAGAATGACTATTCCTGTCTGTGTGTCTTTTTTGTAACTTAAGGTTTTGCCTAGAGGGATTCTCTATGTTTTGAATCTAATTACCCTGTAAGGTATCTACCATCCTGATTTTACAGAGGTGATTCCTTTGCTTCTATTAAAAGTCTTCTTGTAAGAAAACTGAATGCTTTTTCATTGTTCTAAGATCCAAGGGTTTGGGTCTGTGGTCACCTATGCAAATTGGTGAGGACTTTTACCAAACCTTCCCCAGGAAGTGGGGTGCAAGGGTTGGGAGGATTTTGGCAGGAAAGACGTGTCCAAACTACGTTTTCCCAGTAAACCCAGATAAAGTTTGGTGGTGGCAGTGGAAATCCAAGAGTAAAATAATTTTGTACCTTGGGGAAGTTTTAACCTAAGCTGGTAAAAGTAAGCTTAGGAGGTTTTCATGCAGGTCCCCACATCTGTACCCTAGAGTTCAGAGTGGGGAAGGAACCTTGACACATACTGAAAAAAATATGTCCAACACACTGAGTACCTAGCTGCATAGTTTGTGATTAAGAGACTACAGTCAATCTTTTTGATGTATTTTTCTGTCATTTTCACGTACATTTAATAATAATATTAATAAATAATAATAAAACTAACAAACTATCCCCTCTTCATAGAACTAAAAAAAAATTGGATCCTCTATACTTCCAGAATCCTTAATTGAATCATGATGTTTCTGGACTGCATGCTGCACACCAGAAACAGGTATCAGCCTTTTGCATATAATCATATTCCATATAACCTTGCTTCGGCATAATAGACAATGCAGCAAATCATATGAACTCAGAGCATACACAGTGTAGTCATAGAAGAGTATCATTTATCCGTAGTTAAAACATGTATTTCCTATTCCAAATCTGAAGGTAAACTGTGGTAACTAATATCACCATGTGGTAACTTGGTAAAATTTGACCTTTTAATGCTGACAACTGTGAATGTAGTAGCTAAATAGATATTTGCAAATATTTTTAAGTGGTATCCACTATATGGTGAATGAACATCTGATATATTACATGCAGAGGAAATCAACTAGTTAAATAACGTTATCTATATACCACGTGTATTCTTCAGCACTGATACTGAAATAGTTCTACCTTCTAACTGATGGTCTACTATAGTATAGGCAAATTTATTTATAGCAGGGAACACTTCAGCAATAGAAGAGGTAAATGGTACACAGTAGCCACATTTCAAGGGTGCATTATTATTGAGAAAGGGGTTCTACCACAGTAATAAATTGCTCTCCCAAAAGATGTGCACTCCAGGAGCATATCCCTAGTCCACGGAAAAATTAGTTGACAAGACAAGACAAGCTTCCTGACCAAGCAATGGAAGGGGAGGGAAAGATGGAGAAAGGAAGAGCAAGGAAGGGTGGGATATAAAAAATGCATTATTTACATAAGTCAACATCGATTACTAGGATAGATTACAAGATTCTGTGCTGAAGGTTTTTGAAAAAACGTACTGTAGAAGACATATTTATGTGAAGGAAATTTGCAAGATAAATATTCTATTATTGCATTAGTACCTATAAGCTAATGACCGGAAAAAAAAACTCAGCCACCAATAAACCAGCAAGTTCTTTCATTTCAAAAACCACTATTCCTGACAAACAAGAATTTTGTTTTAGTCAAAGTAACTGAATCTAGTGAACCATCTCATTTCAGTGCAAGAGATATGCAACGTATTTACCCTTGTATCGTCTTCCACAGAATTTAAGGGTTATTCCTTTCATCATTTGTTTAGGTGGGCTTCAGTGGATTTTGTTTGGTGGATAATATGAGGTTGTTTTTATTGTTTCATAACTTACTTCCATCCTGCATAAAAATAAATAGGTTTTTATAATTCGAAAGCAGCAAAAGAGATAGGAACTCAATTTCTCTCAGAAAGAATTGCAGTGCAAATTTAACCATCTGGAAGTGCTCGATTATTGAAGCTTTAGTTTCCTTGGCTTCTGAAAACTACTACCACACTCAAGCAAGTAGATTAAATGCTATTAGCTTTAATACTCTTTTAAACAAAGTAATCTGTTGAAGTGATAATGGATTTTAAAGTAAGTATACTCATTAAATTGGTTTTTACACTATGATGGTTTCCCTGTTGGCCACATGAATCTCTAAACCTGACATTGCTAATTACAATTATAATATGTGGTATGTGAACACTTGATTAACTTCATGCTATATTTAAGGCAGATATAAAGGTAATTGAAGAATTCCACCGTCAAATATAATGGGTGTTATCAAAGAAGCCAAAAATGCTGCTTGCCATTTCATTTGCCTTGGAAATGAACAGCATAAGGTTTCCAGAGGAAAGCTACCAATCTTCTCAAGCCCTGAAAATTATTTTTTTTCCCTGAAAGATGATCTGCTACTTCTACAGATATAAGAAAGGCATTAGAACTCACCAAAATTACATTGATGGGGAAAGGTCTGAAGCTGTTGTGCTTTTACTTGTATATCCCAATTTAGTTACTTTTACTTGAAAAATTGGCTCTTCCTCTCCAAATGGTTTGAGGCATAGCTTCAATACTACTTTTTTCTGTCAAAGACACCTGCCTTTCTACTTTACTGCCAGAAGGGCTTAGCATCTTGTCAGTGAAACAACACAGCCTGCACACTTATAGGTCTCACTCACTCTACCATCTGTTTCTTAGGATAACAGTCACCACCATCACCTAACCTCCACTCAGAGTCTTGTCAACTGTCTAAATGGGCCATCTTAATTATCACTACAAAAGTTTTTTTTTCTCCTGCTGATAATAGCTCATCTTAATTAAATAGCCTCTGACAGTTTGTGTGGCAAATTCCACCTTCTCTGTATATATCTATCTATATCTATGATAGATAGATAGATCTTCTTACTATATGTTCCATTCAATGCATCCGATAGAGTGGTCTGTAGCCTACGAAAGCTTATGCTCTAATAAATTTGTTAGTCTCTAAGGTGCCACAAGTACTCCTGCTTTTTTTTATGGATTATGGTTTAGATCTACAGTAAAGAAGAGCTAGCAGCATCCAACCAATTCCAACTCATTTTGTGTGTACTCTGACCTTAACTTTTTGCACACAAAATATGACATGAGCTCTATAATTTGTGCCACCTAAAATTCTGTGTTGAGAGTATACTGCCATTTATCTGCAGTATCTGTTAAGCAGGTGAAACAATTAATATCCAGTCAATACCTTCATGTTTTATACTTTCAAAAAAATTGTGAAAAAAACCCAACCACATCCAAATATACACCACTGGTTGTTTGCTTGGTATCTTCAAGAGATAAGGGGCAATGTTGCCACTAGTCTTGAATTAGATTTCAATGCTAAGATTGTTAAACAGATAATTTTGCAAATGAGGGATTAACCACAAGTATGGAATGAAAAACCAGGCTGAACGTATCTGCTAGTAAACAACAAGATATCATTATGCAAATATACTAGTTACATATCACCTAGAAAAATAAAGTTTGTTATTTCTTCTTAGAAATATAAATAGGAGGAGGAGGAGGGAATATTTCTACTCTTCCACACCACTACCCTGGAAGTGTTGTGGAGCCAATAAAGCTGGGAATTTAGCACAGACATACAGGGCCAAATTCAGAGGTGACACAAATTGTGTGCAAATGATGTGTCAATATGCTGCTGTGAGTGAGTGTTTAAACTAGTGTCATTTAGGCCCCATTTCAAGAAAACATCCTAATGCAGGAAAGTTCTTAAGCACATGCTTCAGTGGTTTCTTCAATCAGGGCCTTATATACTGAGGGGCTTAGAAACCAGGATCCAGGATGTAGCAGGAAAAGCAACCAATGGGGAGATAACATCATGCAGGGAAGGTCTGCTTGATCTCACCTCCACATCTGCTATAATCCCAGCCTTTCACTCCTTTGGCATGCAGATATCACCATTTTACACTCACTCTGAAGCCAGTCTGCCAATGAGTAACTTATATTACAATTAATGTCACCAACAGTTTATGGGCCATAGCATGAAAAAAATATTTTGCGTGGTTCAAAAATAAGATAGAACAAGGGAGTATATACAATATATTTGCTTCTAGTGGTAATGATTTGTTTTCTAAAAAAAAATCAATGACTTTATGCTAAGCAAACAGGATAAAAATAGTATTGAACCCCTCTACACATTAAAAACTACCCTTGCTCAACATAAAACATTGACCTTTCCAACCCTCTTTCTCCAGGCCCAACTCATGACACTGCATCCCTCCCACCTCATTGCTATCTATATTTACTTATAACCATCTGTATCTGGTGGACAGTGGTCAGGTAGGTAGCTCTGCGGCTACCATACCATTCCAAACAAGGTGTCTTCCTTTCCCCTGGAAAGCAAAGAGCTGCTGTCTCCTATTTCTCCATAGCTGGCCTGCATCCCTGCCAAGCCAGCTAGTCACTAAGAATTTAAAACAATGGTGAACATGATCGTATTGTTAAATTGAACTCCTATCTGTGCAGTAGACGTGGTCAGGACCATTTTGTTCTACATCTGAACATTTACTGTAGCCATTAAACAACATAGCTTAGTCATTTTGAACAGGGAGTTCAGCTGCACCCTGCATTTCCCCACATTTCTTTGCTTCAGGTCCATTCCGGTATTTCCTGGATGAAACCTGCTTGTTTACCCTACGGGAGACAGTGGCTGCAGTCCAGCATTTATCTCGGCAGGTTCCCTATATGCTGCATCCACTGGAATGGTTTCCTTTTATTCTCATCTCCTCCCATCTCTCTTTTTAAAAGAAAAATGGGTAACACAGTCATCTTAATATATTATCACCATGACTCAGCAATTACCGTGACCTGTATGGAGACATTTTTCTAGTTATTGTTAGATGTTAGTTAAGTGGCACTCCTGGCTTTCAGCTGTAGCTGGATGGCATTTCTCCACCAGGCCCAATTCTCTCCTATTTTGAATGGGAATGGAAAAAGCATAGAATTTCTTAGCCAAGTCAGCTTGTATACTGCATTAGGACATTTGGGTTGTGTGGGTGGTAGGGGGAGAGAATAGTAAATGCACTGCCATCTCTATAAAACATGGTAGTCTGTCACAGAGCAACATGAGAGTGTCAATGCAATGCTCTCATTACTGCAGAAATATTACTTGTAACCATTAGCGTTCTCTCTTTGTTTAGTGGCAGTCAGTTAAGCTGTGCCCCCAGCCTGCTGTAGCTGCTGGCAGCTTTACCACGTCAAGCGTACATCTCTCATTTGGAAAGTAAAGGCTTGAGGAAGGCTAGCGTTCACCAGCCACAACTTTTGGCTGTGTGAAGAAACAGGAGCAGAAAACAATGGAGTACTACTGTTTGAAAATCCTATGTAACTAATGGTGTGTGGATACATAGCACTAAACAAGGTCTAACACTAGCCTAGCTTGGTCCTTGAAGATACATTTCCTGGGTTCTATTTTTGTTTTGTTGATGGCTTTTTATGGGGAGGAAGAATATATAAAAAGTGCCAGGGTTTGAACTAATGAACCCTGGAAGGAGAAGCTTTCTTTTTCTCATCTGGATCACATTAGCATAGGTCTGAAAGGTCAATTGTGTAAAGCAGACCTCTCTTTACTTGAAATCCAAATAAATCAATGGAAAAGAAAACACACACACACACACACACACACACTCTACTCCTGATTTGGTAAAGGAAAAGCAGAAATACAAGCATGTCTGATATGGTATAAATATTGACAGGTTTCAGAGTAACAGCCGTGTTAGTCTGTATTCGCAAAAAGAAAAGGAGTACTTGTGGCACCTTAGAGACTAACCAATGAAGTGAGCTGTAGCTCACGAAAGTTCATGCTCAAATAAATTGGTTAGTCTCTAAGATGCCACAAGTACTCCTTTTCTTTTTGGTATAAATATTGTAGGCCAAATTTGCTGCCGGTGTAAACTAGCGCAGTTCCAATGATGTCAGTGGAATTTCACCCATTTATACTAGCACAGAAATTGGCTCTGTGTCTACATATAAATGATTTGCAGAGGAGCTGTTTCTGGCATATCACTTAACATTTGTCTAGGGCAGGGGTTCCCAAACTTGTTTGCAGCTTGTTCAGGGTAAGCCCCTGGCGGGCTGCAAGACACTTTGTTTACCTGAGCATCTGCAGGTACGGCCACTCGCAGCTCCCAGTGGCCACAGTTTGCTGTTCCTGGCCAATGGGAGCTACGGGAACCAGTGCGGACCGCGCCACTGCTTCCCACAGCTCCCATTGGCTGGGAACAGCAAACCGCGGGCACTGGGAGCTGCGAGCGGCCGTACCTGTGGACGCTCAGGTAAACAAAGCATCTCGTGGCCCGCTGGGGGATGACCCTGAACAAGGTGCAAACCAAGGGTAAGAGTTTGAGTATGAGGCTGAATCAAGGGCAGATTTTAGATTTAAAAGCACCATCATCTTACTAGATGTTCAAGATATTGGCCTAAAATTACAGAATCCTGTCAAGTTTTGTAATGTAAAAGCTTATCACATATTAAAGGCAGGTAATGTTGAAATCATATCCTAGTCTGTATCCTCTGGCCATATGAAATAAGATTTTGGCATTGCAGCATAAAAGGCAGATAATTAGAATTTTTTGTTTGTTTTTTGCACACTAATCCAAAAGCCCAATGATGTTAAACACGAGGATACATGCATTCACTCACTCTGTTATTCACAGTATCAAAAAATTCTACCTTCCTTTGATCCTTCTCTCTCTCTCTCTCTCTCAGTGCACAACACCTGTTGATCGCAAGCTCATTGCCAAGGCTTATGCAAGCTGTAACATAGCTGTGTTTTGTATAATTACAATGAATATTGAAAAGATGCTCTTTGCAGAATCTCTTTACATATTAGAAAGCTCTATAACCTTTGATTATGCTTCTTTGTGACTTCACAAACAATGTTGTTTTACCAAATCTGGTCCCATGTACCTGCTCTATATTGAAACAAGATTTGTTTTCACATAAGATACTTTCATGACACATCCTTTCATATATCCATAATACTGTAGATATTTTTCACTGCAAAAGGTCAGGTATCAATGGCACTGATTGAATTATGAGCACCGATCGACACACTGCAAAAAGCCTGCAATCACAAACATTCTGAGAAATGACAGATGGTTGGCAACATGCTAGGAGTCCACTTTTGAAGACACTTTGAAAAACAATGCATGAGCAAGGTATAGGTATTAACATACCCACAGTGGTCAGACACCTGTGGATGTTTGACCTACTTCCCACCATGTCCACCTACGGTGAGACAAGCTTTTCCTTTCCTCAGCAGGTAGTAATTTTCCACTGTAACCTGCTGTGAACTGCAGGTATCTGTTTGCTGACTTCCCAAATTGTTTCTTGGTGGTAAAGGCATCTCTGCAGTGCATGTGTCTTTGCTCTCTCTTAATTTCCTTTTTCATTCTCTCCTGACAAAATAACTGCAAAGTACAAAAACATTTTAAAGCGCTGTGAGGGGGAATAATCATGTGATATGGACAACCTCGCCTTAAAGCATCACAGTTACAGAAAACTTCCATTTGTAGCACATTGCATTTTACACTTTCAAAGTGCACAGTTCCATATTCCGTCATGAACTGGGCAGAACTTGAATTTTTTGGCCATCAGGCTCGATTCTTATTATTGATTACAATAATCCCCCCCTCCGCCTGTAGCTTTGCCACTGCAGCCTTGATCAGCTACACAGAGTTGAGAAATCTGTGATCCTGAAGCTAACTCTCATAGAATCATAGAATATCAGGGTTGGAAGGGACCTCAGGAGGTCATCTAGTCCAACCCCCTCAAATGTTGGGCTTCAAGGTATCACTCCATAATATGGCTCAGGCGAAATTCAGGCCTGATGGGAGCAGGTAAAGGTTTATTGAATTCAATCCTGCTTACACCAGGTTGGAAATTATATACTTAAAAAAGCAAAAAGGAATCCATTTCCTGTTCAAAGTCCCTCAGGAGGTCAAATGGACAAAGTAGGCAAATATTGCTATCAATTATTTCCAAATAATCTGAGGGTTTAATGGGAACAACACAGAAGAATTTTGCCCTCTTTCCTGAATGCTTCCGTTCTCCTTGATCTATGAACTTACTGCTTTTTCTTCTACAACTTCACTTTGTCTCCACTGTGCTGCATGGAGCACCACTGTTGACCTGATCAATCCCCTCCTCCTTGGAGTTCACCACTAAAATCGGGGGGTCGGGGCACGAGGAAGTTTAGACTTGAAATTAGACGAAGATTTCCAACCATCAGAGGAGTGAAGTTTTGGAATAGCCTTCCAAGGGAAGCAGTGGGGGCAAAAGATCTATCTGGCTTGAAGTTTAGACTCAATAAGTTTATGGAGGAGATGGTATGATGGGATAACACGATTTTGGCAATTAACTGATCTTTTAATATTCATGCTAAATAGGCCCAATGGCCTGTGATAGGATGTTAGAAGGGGTAGGATCTGAGTTACTACAAAAAATTCTCTCCTGGGTGTCTGGCTGGTGAATCTTGCCCACATGCTCAGGGTTTAGCTGATCGCCCTATTTGGGGTCGGGAAGGAATTTTCCTCCAGGGCAGATTGGAAGAGGCCCTGGAGGTTTTTCGCCTTCCTCTGTAGCATGGGGCACGGGTCACTTGCTGGAAGATTCTCTGCTCCTTGAAGTCTTTAAACCATGATTTGAGGACTTCAGTAGCTCAGACATAGGGAGAGGTTTTTTGCAGGAGTGGTGGGTGAAATTCTGTGGCCTGCGTTTGGCAGGAGGTCAGACTAGATGATCATGATGGTCCCTTCTGACCTTAATATCTATGAATCTATGAAGAAAAGAAAAAAAAAAGAATGTTCTGCTGCTGATAAAGCAACCCCTCCTCAGGAATGTCCCTAACGAGAGTTATAACCACCAAGGTTGTAACGTAGAGACACCCAGGTGCTGGGAAATTAGGAAGGAGACAGAAAGCTCTGACCAGCGTTTTTGTGCTGACCATCAGCATAAACAGAGAAAGTCACAACTAAGTTACAATTTGGGCATGAAAGATGAAATGTAAATTAGGGCAGGAAGGAGGACACATAGGTGCTAGTGTGCAATTGGTTAACATTTTTGTTATTTAGGACTGTGGGATAATGTGATAGGTTTAGTAAATTTGAAGGAGGGAGCTAGTTTTACCTATATAATGTAAATGAAAAACGATGCTCTTTGGGAATAATTTCCGGAGCATCAAGCTGCTGGAATTCTGACCCCTCTTCATGACCGTGACATGCAGGGGTATTGCCAGGAACCTCCAGATGACTGGATTCTGACTGGCCACCAGGAGAAATTTGTCTGTATATTGGGAGTGGTGACCATAAGAGATTTGCTTGGCATATGTATTGTGTGTGTGTGTGGCTAATAAATAGTTGTTTAGAGCACAGCTGTGAAAGGCTCTTTCACTGGGAAAAGTTCATGCAGACCCAAAGAGCCCCAAGCCTCGTGGGTAGGGGCAGATACTTAAATTGACCAGGTTTCTCCCTGAGCCCTGTGGGACAGGGTAGGTGCCTTATACCCCAAGCCCTCAGTAGTGAAAGGGTAGGGGTGCCTTAAATTGACCAGGTAACAGTTTTGCAGAAAATATCATGCCAGATTTCATAACTCAAGGGCAAATTGACAAAAAAAAAATCTCATCTTAAACTGTGCAGGTCCTTCTAACAGTATAAAGAGTGAAGGATTATAATAATACAGTATTTGAAAATGTAATAAAAGGCAGCACTGAATTCTTTGGACTTAACCAACTCTTCTTGTCAAGCTCTAGGTCAGAAATAAAAGAGCACTATAGATTTGAAGCTCAAACACTGTTTGAGACTGATTAATACAATTATACACAGTTGTATTTGCTCTGTAACAAATTTCCATCTAAAAGCATAATGAAGTTTACAATTGCTCTAGGCACTGTCCAAATTAGCACATCATTGCATATTAATGAATTATGTTTTGTGACCAATTGTTATGCAAATCATACTTGTGTCAGAATTTATAATTATATTTAGTTGACTATAAAATTTATGAAGAGTTAAAAAAATAGACCCCCACAATATAGTGAGCAAATCCATTAAATAAAACTCATGACCGACTATTGTTAAATTAGTGGTTTTGTTTCTGATTCTGCACCAGTATTTATAGGCTTTGCAACAACTATGAAGCTAGTTCTAATAAGGTGAAACTTCAACAGCAGTATCTAGGCGTGGAAAGTCCTGTAGCTTTCTCTTTACAAGTTTAATCTGTGTGGGAGCTTTGACCTAAATAACTTCTTTGAATCTGTTCAAATCAAATTTATATTAAAAATCTGTGCTAATATCATGACACATTTAATATATACAGAATATTTTTTTAAATACATGAACAGACAAAGTCAGCTGCCTTTTTTTTTTTTTTTTTTGATTTAAATCTTTTCAGTTCTAAGCGCTCCTGCGATCTGCTCTATGCAAACAGACGGCTAAGCCTGCGCAGAGAAACTCAATCAGGGTCCTGATTCAGCCTAGGGGAAAAAAGGAAGTGTTGCCAAATAATGACAATCCTAGTTAATCATTATTGCTCGTATACAAATCCTGTCTCTTTTCTTTGCTTGGATCAGTAGTCTGATTCGATATGCTTCTGAAACACAGGTCAAACAACCTGCAGAGAAGCAATTCCTTAAAACAAAGGTTTTCAATATACCACATGAAACGGGGAGGGGGGGAAGCGTCCTAGATTTTTCTACTATTTTTCAAGGAAGCCCGGATTACAAACTTGTGTTGTTTGTGTTGTTTCATGACCACCTGAAATGTAAAACACAAAACAAAAACCTTACTTTTCCTTCTAATTCAGTCATAGTGTTGGAATCACCCCAGATGGGTTCCCATGGCATTGATAAGAAAAGGTTAACTGCTAAGAAAGCAGTGCGGAAACTAGCACATTAGCAGTATATAATACAAATTACATCGATAAAATTTCATTTTTAATTTTTTTTTTATTTTGCCTCTGTGTTTCGGGACTACACCAACAGAGAGCTCTTTAATTTAACAGTATAGTCATAAAGTACAGAAGCGGTTACTAATCTCATGGCACACTTCTGGTGTTCAGGTTATTAAAGTGAATTATATAGTTTTACAAATGGGATCAACTCTGAGTACACAGTAAAGCCAACACTGAATTTCACTCCTATGAAACAAATGGATATAATTAATTATGGTGTCAGCCTCTCTAGAAGAGGGCATCATGCCAGCAGAGGTACAGAACTAGCATGTGTTGTTTTCTGCTTTTTGCCATAATGGCAATTGTTTCCATGTGCTCTTTTTTTCTTCTCGCTTTCATACAAATGTGTGATCCCTGGTACAATAAATAGTGAGTTTAAAAAGCCATCAACTGCAGAAAATGGAATATGTATTGGCATTGCCCAGCTGCAGCAGCAGCAAGCAACTGTCAGACACTGAGCTACACTTATGAGTTATATTAACCAAGTATCCTTGTCCAAAACAAATTTACAATGACTATCAAATCTAATTTCACATCACCGCAATTTCATAATATTCTGGAATGGGAAAGCTTCATCTAGAACTCTACGCAGTTAATGCGGAGCTATTAGCCATGCATTAGAAGAGGGACTAGAAAGTCCCACCAGCAACTTAATGCATCCACCGTAGCCAAAGCCATGCATTCACTGAAGCAATAGTTTTCCTTTCGCTGTCAATCTTCAGTACCAGAGCAGCAGGGTTTTATTTTATCTTCCCTTTTCCCCCATTTCACAAGGGTATTTAAAATTTGATCACAACAATGGTTCAGTTCATATGCATATTACAAACTGCTTTGGGGACTGCTCAGTGCAAAATGGGCGGATAATGTTACAGATTAACTTGACTCCAGAGTGTGAACTGTCAGCTATATCCTTTGGCTGGGGAATAGATTTTAAACACTACCTGGTAAATTGTGAGGCCTAATCTTTCTGCTGTGCTGGCTTGCAGTATAATCCACATCATGTGAACGTGCTTTCTATTTGACTGAGGCAGGCATACTGTTAAGTGATCTGAGCGATTTGCCTGGTGTAATACCTGTTGTCTCTGACTCACTGGGTACCAGGAACTTCTTGAAAATCTCTGTCTATGGCTTGACGTGGACTGCTGAGTAGCCACAAAACTGTTTGATAAAAGTACTAGTTTTGTCCAGTTTAAATCAATAGAATCCTGTGGCAATAGGTGTATTTGGCTCTAGCACTCTGCTCTTATCAATGAGGGGCCCTGTTCTGACTATTTTAACGTCCACGTTATGTATCTTTCTTCCCAGCTGGTCTTCTGCACAGCAGGGCGGTTCTGCTGTGTGCTTAGTATTTTTGCCAAGGAATGGTCAAAATGCACAGCAATTTACTGGCCTCCAAACAGAGTTTAACTGACAGGAAATTTTAACTGTGGGCATGGGGAGTGACCACTTTTCTTAAAGCATATATAGGAAAAGTGGCTGTTGAATGTGCACTTTGAACAGAATGATCTGGATTGGAGAGGTTTTCTAGTGAGTCATCTGGCTTCCCCTGTAACACCCTCCCAGGGAAATTCTCACCAGAAAGAGGAAGAATCTGCACACAAACAAAAATGCTTGGCTTCATGGGAAATGTTTGGCAGAAGTTACTATCAACACAGTCCGCTCATAATGACTCTCCAGATGCTACTGAATGAAAAACTATTGTCTCAACACCCTCTGTTGCTGTTACTCATATACAATCTTTGAGTTACCGGACAAGGGGCATTCTCTGGATATTCCCAACTCTAAGTTAAAATAATTGATTTTATTCCTTCCATAAAATTGTAATTATTTCCCGAGGGTAAAATATGCATAATCCCAGAACTTCTGTGTTACCAGACTTATGTAGAGGACCCACAGTAAAAATACTTTGTTTCTATTATTATTTTTTATGTGTCATTGTCCGCAGGTTCTGCTTCTGAGCCTGGAAGTATCACCGAGTGGCGAGAGTCTGCAGGGCTGATGAAAGGGGAATCCAGGCCCTTCCTGCTCTACCAGGTTCCAACCCATGGCCCTGTGAGTGGCAGGCTGGGTATGTGGCCTGGGGGTGGATACCATCAAGCTTGCTCTCTGGGTCACTTCCTACTGTGGCCACTGCCCCTCCAGAGTCTCAACAGGGGTCTGTTTATCCACTCTCCTGGATGCAGAGTTGCTTGTTATCCCTTGGTTCCCCAGTGTGAGGAGTATGTGCCCAAACAGAGTCACCCAAAAGTTTGCTAGGTACCTCTTTGCTGAAGAGTGTACAATCTTCATAGACAAAGAGTGGGAAACAGAATTAAGGGACTGGACTGGGATTTGAAAAGTGTGAGTTGATTTCCTGCTTCTGCTTGAAACTTCCTGTACAATACACAGTTAGTCAATAGGGGCAGGATTTCATTCTATGGAAATTTTGCCACTGAATTAACTGGGGCCAGGATTTTACCTTTAAGCTCTTGGTGCCTCAGCTTTCTATCTATATAATGGGGATAATAATGATTCCCCATTATATGCTACGATAATGCTTTTTAATATTTGTGAGTCCCCATTACAGCAATAGGGGCCATAGAAATATTTAGATAAAGGCCTATTTTCTACTAGTTACCTATGATCTTTCAATCTGATCTTTCTAATATGGTTCCAAGCAACCACTGACAGCAACATTTACAGACACTCTAATAGTTATTCAACAAGTCTTCCATGTGGGTATCTCCAAACATTTTATTAGTATTAATTAAACTTCTAAGCACTTCTTACATGTGTACACTGAGGCACAGAGAGGTTAAATGTCTGTCAAAATCCACACAGAACATGGCAGAGTAGGACAGAGAATGCCCTTTTGGGGCTTCCTTCATTTAAGTTGGATGAAAAACCCTTTCAAGATTTTACAACCAACAATAAATGTCACTGTTTGAAAGATGCTTCTTCAGCATGACTAGTGCGGCACTGCAAACCCATGCTTTAAAATAGGAGTAATCGGTGATGAGCTGCCAAAATCTTAACCATGGGTTCCCTCCTCACTCCACAAGGGGGTCTTTGCCCGCCCCCTGGGACTCCTGCCCCATCCAACCCCCCCGCGTTCCTTGACGCCCCCCCCCGGAACCCTGCCTCATCCACCCCCCTCCCCTGTCCCCTGACTGCCCCACAGGAGGGTCCTATGGGTCACTGTAGTGGGTGTCCACCCCACCCCTAAGAGTCAGAGGCACCTGGCGGGGGGCGAGGTGGGGAGTCCTGGAGGTGCTTACCTACGGCAGCTCCCAGGAAGCATCCGGCAGGTCCCTCTGGCTCCTAGGGGCGGGGGAGCGTAGCTAGGGGGGAGCAGGGGGAGCGGCCACTCCCCCCACTGATCACATCAAAAGTGGCGCCTTAGGCGCCAACTCCCTGGGTGCTCCAGGGCTGGAGCACCCATGGGGAATATTTAGTGGGCGCAGAGGACCCACTGGCAGCTCCCTGCCCCACCCCCCAGCCCCAGCTCACCTCCGCTCTGCCTCCTCCCCTGAACGCGCCGCCCCGCTCTGCTTCTCCGCGCCCCTCCCTCCCCGGCTTCCTGCGAATCAGCTGTTCGGCGGGAAGCCGGGGAGGACTGAGAAGCAGGCCGCGGCTTCCCACTCAAGCCGAGGGTAGCGGAGGTGAGCTGGGGTGGGTAGTGGTTCCCCTGGGCGCCCCCTCCCCCGCCGGGTTACCTGTTGTGACGTGGGCGGCCCTCCTCGCGCCCCCCCCCGCCGCCCGCATGAGCTGACCTCCGCTCTGCCTCCCTGGGCCTGAGTGGGAAGCCACGGCTTGCTACTCAGCCTGCCCCAGCTTCCCGTGTGAACAGCTGATCGCGGGAATCCTGGGGGGGCGGAGAAGCAGAGCGGGGCGGCGCATTCAGGGGAGGAGGCGGGGGTGGAGCGGAGGTGAGCTGGGGCCAGAGGTGGGGCGGGGAGCTGCCGGTGGGTACTCTGCACCCACCAAATTTTCCCTTTGGGTGCTCCAGGGCTGGAGCACCCGTGGAGTCGGTGCCTAAGGCACCACTTTTGGCTGGTTAAATATAGAAGCCCTTTTAGAACCAGTTGTCCCTCGTGGAACAACTGGTTCTAAAAGAGCTTCTAAATTTAACAACCGGTTCTAGTGAACCAGTGCGAACCGGCTCCAGCTCACCACTGGGAGTAACACAAGTGCTTTAAAATAGGGGTAACACCAGTGGTTCACTAATTATATTTTGAGAACCACTGGGCTGGGTGAAAAGCATTCAAACACATATCTGCACATGTTTCTAGGACACTCTTCACCTTTGCTTCCATCTCAGCCCAAAATTTATTTCAACAATTGACTTCTAGAATAGATCAGGATAGTTTGAAATCAACCATTTAATTTTCTGATCTGAATCAGAAAATGCAAATCTATCTTTTTTGTGGGGGGAGGGAGGAAGGGGTAAATTGTTGAAAAAACAGCTCGAACATTTTTGTGCAAATATGACAGATGATTACACCCAAACCCAGTGACAGCCAAAGGAATCTGCTGTTTAACTGCCTCTTAAGTGATTTACTGTGAAGTTGCCTTTATATAGTTTTACGTTATGCACACAAATCTTCCCAGATTTTCCAGAATGTTACAAAGGTGAATATCTGTAGTGTGTTTATTAGTACTAGTTTCTTCCCGTTTGCAACTGTCCTTCCGTTTAAAATCCCCTTGAACCTGATAATATAATTTATCCAAACAAGACTGGAAAATATTATTTTTTTAAAAGACAGCTTTATCTCCTTCTGATGAATAAATAATGGTAAGGAAAGTATACTGAACAAAGGTGTCTATCTTCCATACTCACACATCCTTATTAAAAATGATCATATGGCATTAAAAATCCGTGTCACTCTGTACCTATATGATTAGACAGATTCTCATAGGCAGTAGAATACTTTAAAGAGGTTGTCATTTTTGTGGGGGGAAGGAAAAGTGGTGCTGTAGACTTAATTGTCACAAACTAAACTACACACGTTTGGCACAGGGAAAAGAATCTTCTTTCTCAGTCCCTAGGTCATTACTGTCCGACTCCTCGTATTGTACTGTTAATGGGTGATATTCAACCTGTGAAGAGAGCTGGCACACTTATATCCTACTTAATACCTTAATGGGCTTATAATAACGAGACAATAGTAATATATAATATTAATAGAGTTATATAGCTAGACAATAGTAATATACTCTTGTATAGCACTTTGCAGCAGCAAATCTCAAAATGCTTTACAAATGAGGTATCATTATCCCCATTTTACAAATGGGGAAACCAAGGCACAGAAAGGTGAAGTGAGTTGCCCAAGGTCACCCAGGAGGCCAGTGGCAGAGCCTGGATTTAAGTGGTGCACAGACTTTATGTGCTTCAAGATAATGGATTTAAGTAGAACTTAAGTGGTGCACAGACCTGTAGCCAGCCATCTGCATAGGCTGAGCTTCACCCAATATGAACAAGTTCTTATCTCCCACTAGAAAGCGCACTTGCTACATTTACAAAATCTCCCATTTTGCTCAGAGGCCAATTCAGTTGTCTGGTCTGCTGATATGGTGAGACATCCATAGAAAAGCATACCATTTACAACTTCCAGACTTGCTTGCTACTCTGCTTCAGTCACACATCTAAAGGTATACACATCCCAGTATAAAATAATTTTGAGGATTAACCTGGGAAAGCTATAAAGACCACCGTTAAAAAGTATGCATTGTTCCGGCACATATTCACACACTACATATACATACATAGTGCTTCAGGACTCATTTCTTTGTCTTGACCTGAGAGAGTTATTTGAGGAGGAATAAATCATTCATGTCATTTTGCATCCAAAGGCATATTTGTGACCGGGCATTTGCTGGGAGCTTTGTTTCTCAGTTTGTTTTTCAAATAATAATAGAAAAAGCACATGTGTGTAGAAGAATAGGTATCATACACCTGACTTACTCTGCAAAACAAATGCTATTCATTATAATTAAATAGATTTACATTATCTATTTCTGTGCTCAAATCTTGCTACTTCTCTCTCTCCCTCTCTCCAGGTCTCCGACGGCACATGGCAGGGTTGCTATGAGACAGAACTATAATCAATTCTTCACAGAATGGAGAAAAATACTACAATGTCATAAGTAACACAGGCCAACCAGCAAAACATACACCAATGCCCATTGCCCACTTTTAGCATTTCTAATCTATAATGTGTTTGCTTTAGCAGCATCCACTTACATGCATTAAAAAAGAAAAATGTTAAAAATCATCTTCTTTCCCTCCCTCCCCCCGGTCAATAAAATACATTTTGATGGTTAATTCTACAACATTAAAAAGGTTTATGGAAATAGTGAAGCTAATGCTGAAGCTATCAGCAGGCTTGTTAATTTGTGGTGGCTATTTCTCCTGACCTAATTTCCTTTCCCGCTTGAAAATTGTTTCAAATTTTACCATACTACAATCAGGTTTATTGGAAATATTAATGTCTGTGCTTTCCCCACAAGCCACCAGCAGGCTAATTGACTTGAGAGATGAATTACAATGTCTGCATTAACAGAATGCAGATTAGCAGTACAGCGTCTGGCTTTTTGTCCCCCCTTGAATGTGCTTCAGGCAATCGAGAACTTTCAGCAGAGGAAGCCCCAGGAGGGCATCTTTAATAACAGATGTTATAAACTGTGATTTACAGTAGAAAACTGTTTATCCTACGGGTTGGAAAGGGTTATGTTATTGTGAAAAAACAGGGTTTTGGATAAGCAGGGGAGCACCACTTGCCGCCATTCATGGACGTAGGATATAAGAAAGGTTTGGTAATGGGATTTGTCTGTAAATGAAAACATATTCCCTTGCTCAGAGAAGGGTCATTTCCCAAGTTCCTCGATGGCAACTCTTCCAATAAGAGGTGTATAACAGATTGACACCATAGGCACCGACTTCTTCTGGCGCTGGTGGGTGCTCGACCCCGCCCTGCCCCTGGCCCTGCCCCGACTCCACCCCTACCCTGCCCTCTCCCGCCCCCATTCCAACCCCTTCCCCAAAGTTCCTGCGCCAACTCCGCCCCCTCTCTGCCCCTATTCTGACTCCTTCCCCAAATTCCCGCCCCGGCCCCACCTCTTCCCCGCCTCCTCCCCTGCACGCGCCACGTCCTTGCTACTCCCCCCTCCCTCCCGGAGCTTGCTACAGCTGAGCTGTTTGGCAGCAGCAAGCACTGGGAGGTAGGTGGAGGAGCAGGGACGTGGCCTACTCAGGGGAGGAGGCGGAGGCAGAGGAGGCCAACCATGGCTCTGTGGCTCCCTGAGTCAATTTCCCCACAGGTTGTACAGACTAATCTACAGAAACCTATGCCCAATAACAAAATTCCTGCTTGTGGACTGGTTTATTAACATAAAATCAACCTAAAGTAAAATCTCTTCTGACCCACTGAGATCGGGGGAGGGGGGTGAGGGGGGGTGGAGGAGGACAGGGGCACAAGCCCCTTTCTTGAGCCTGTGTCTGCTGAACTCCAGGCTGCTCTTTCAGCAGCTTCCCCAACTGCTACCTTCCTGAGCCTTTTCAGCAGTAGCTCTCCACTATCTCTCTACCCATAGTGCATTTCATTTCCCTTTACAAGGCCAGGTGCCTTCCCTCAGGCCAAACTGGGCAGCAAGAATCAATCAGAGGTACACTGGACAGTCACCCTGACACAGTCTGCCATAATTTTAAAGTGATAATACTCCAAATGTGTCAAGGTTTCTGTACATGTATTTTGAGGACTTACATCTGTAACTGAATCATGAATGCCAGCCTAGTAGGTTTCTCACTGTAAAAAAATATTTTGTGAGCCCTTCTACCCCTTTCAGTTTGAATTTTCCCTATTTTTTATGTATTCTTTTGTAAGGATAGGACAGGAATAACAATTTTTTTGGGGGGGGGGGGGGGGAATTATATTACCTTAAGTCAGAAGTAGTCCCACTAAATCACTCACTCAATATATCTATATATTAAAACAAAGTGACAAAAAGACTGCTGTTACAAAGAAATAGCACAGTTCTTAAATGGGTAAAATATGAAGGCTATTTAGTTTGCCTTGCATGTGGGAACCAGACAATTGATTAGCCTGATAAAGGAACTAGATTAGTCTGAAGGTTGTTTAGTTTATCCAGGCACAAGAAACAGACAACTGCCTGGAAAATTAGGGCTCATTCATATTACCAATAAACATGTATGTTTATTAACATACTTCGCTGATGACTCCACCACTTCAGCTACAGGACAGCATTCCTTTCTCTCTTTAGAAATCAAAATAGAACAATGAAATATACCCTGGTTACATAAGGCATACATAAGCTAGGCCCAAGGTAGATGAGGCAGCAGTGAAGTGTTAATATAAATACATTACTAGCTGTCTTCACAGCTCAGTAACCACCTTTCCTCCTATACTCCCTGCCTCACCCTTCCCCAAGCCAACCAAAGAAAAGCACCCACACCTTTAGGGCCAATTTTTGCCCTTAGTTATACCTACCTATTCAACCTCACTGACTTCAAAGGGGAAGAGTAAAATTCCTCCTTGACCCCCATCTCTAATTACTACTGTCCCATTATTCAAAAATAAAATATCAGGGTACTCTCCCTCACATAATCAATAACTCCATCCCTAGTTTCAGGGCTGATTCCTTATTAAAAAAAAATAGAAATATTTTTAAAACTCTCTCTCACACACACACACACACACACACACAAACACCCACACACCTTTCTTCCTCAGTGCTAGAGGACTGGTGGTTTTTTGTTTGTTTGCTCTCTGCAGCCTCAGTGCTGTGTTGGTCAGGCATTGCTAATGTCATCTGTTAGTGCACTGCTTTTATTCAGACTTGTAATGAAATTGTTATAGTTATATATAAGAAAAACAAACTGTTAAATGGCTTGCTAAAACCTGTCACATAAGAGATCAATAAGTTTCAGATGTGTACCTTCTCATATGTGAACTATACTGAGATTTTGGATTACGTTAACCCACTAGATTACGTACACAAGTAGTTAGGGTTTTTGATTTCAAAAGGGCTGACTTTCAAAAATTAAGAAAATTAGTTAGGGAAGTGGATTGGACTGAAGAATTTATGGATCTAAAGGTAGAGGAGGCCTGGGATTATTTTAAATCAAAGCTGCAGAAGCTATCAGAAGCCTGCATCCCAAGAAAGGGGAAAAAATTCATAGGCAGGAGTTGTAGACCAAGCTGGATGAGCAAGCATCTCAGAGAGGTGATTAAGAAAAAGCAGAAAGCATACAGGGAGTGGAAGAAGGGAGGGATCAGCAAGGAAAGCTACCTTATTGAGGTGAGAACATGTAGGGATAAAGTGAGACAGGCTAAAAGTCAAGTAGAGTTGGACCTTGCAAAGGGAATTAAAACCAATAGTAAAAGGTTCTATAGCCATATAAATAAGAAGAAAATAAAGAAAGAAGAAGTGGGACCACTAAACACTGAGGATGGAGTGGAGGTCAAGGATAAGCTAGGCATGGCCCAATATCTAAACAAATACTTTGCCTCAGTCTTTAATAAGACTAAAGAAGATCTTAGGGATAATGGTAGCATGACAAATGGGAATGAGGATATGGAGGTAGATATTACTATATCTGAGGTAGAAGAGAAACTCAAACAGCTTAATGGGACTAAATCGGGGGGCCCAGATAAGCTTCATCCAAGAATATTAAAGGAATTGGCACATGAAATTGCAAGCCCATTAGCAAGAATTTTTAATGAATCTGTAAACTCAGGGGTTGTACCGTATGATGGGAGAATTGCTAACATAGTTCCTACTTTTAAGAAAGGGAAAAAAAGTGATCCGGGTAGCTATAGGCCTGTTAGTTTGACGTCTGTAGTATGCAAGGTCTTGGAAAAAATTTTGAAGGAGAAGATAGTTAAGGACATTGAAGTCAACGGTAAATGGGACAAAGTACAACATGCTTTTACAAAAGGTAGATTGTGCCAAACCAACCTGATCTCCTTCTTTGAGAAAGTAACAGATTTTTTAGACAAAGGAAACACAGTGGATCTAATTTACCTAGATTTCAGTAAGGCGTCTGATACCGTGCCACATGGGGAATTATTAGTTAAATTGGATAAGCTGGGGATCAATAGGAAAACTGAAAGGTGGATAAGGAATTGGTTAAAGGGGAGACTACAACGGGTCCTACTGAAAGGTGAACTGTCAGGCTGGAGGGAGGTTACCAGTGGAGTTCCTCAAGGATCGGTTTTGGGACCAATCTTATTTAATCTTTTTATTACTGACCTCAGCACAAAAAGTGGGAGTGTGCTAATAAAGTTTGCAGATGATACAAAGCTGGGAGATATTGCCAATTTAGAGAAGGACAGGGATATCATACAGGAGGATTTGGATGACCTTGTAAACTGGAGTAATAGTAATAGGATGAAATTTAATAGTGAGAAGTGTAAGGTCATGCATTTAGGGATTAACAACAAGAATTTTAGTTATAAGCTGGGGACGCATCAATTAGAAGTAACGGAGGAGGAGAAGGACCTTGGAGTATTGATTGATCATAGGATGACTATGAGCTGCCAATGTGATATGGCCGTGAAAAAAGCTAATGCAGTCTTGGGATGCATCAGGAGAGGTATTTCCAGTAGGGATAAGGAGGTGTTAGTACCGTTATACAAGGCATTGGTGAGACCTCACCTGGAATACTGTGTGCAGTTCTGGTCTCCCATGTTTAAGAAGGATGAATTCAAACTGGAACAGGTACAGAGAAGGGCTACTAGGATGATCCGAGGCATGGAAAACTTGTCTTATGAAAGGAGACTCAAGGAGCTTGATTTGTTTAGCCTAACTAAAAGAAGGTTGAGGGGAGATATGATTGCTCTCTATAAATATATCAGAGGGATAAATACCGGAGAGGGAGAGGAATTATTTAAGCTCAGTACCAATGTACAAGAACAAATGGTTATAAACTGGCCACCAGGAAATTTAGACTAGAAATTAGACGAAGGTTTCTAACCATCAGAGGAGTTTTGGAACAGCCTTCCAAGGGAAGCAGTGGGGGCAAAAGATCTATCTGGCTTTAAGATTAAACTCAATAAGTTTATGGAGGAGATGGTATGATGGGATAACATGGTTTTGGTAATTAAATATTCATGGTAAATAGGCCCAATGGCCTGTGATGGGATATTAGATGGGGTGGGATCTGAATTACCCAGGAAAGAATTTTCTGTAGTATCTGGCTGATGAATCTTGCCCATACGCTCAGGGTTTAGCTGATTGCGATATTTGGGGTCGGGAAGGAATTTTCCTCCAGGGCAGATTGGAAGAGGCCCTGGAGGTTTTTCACCTTCCTCTGTAGCATGGGGCACGGGTCACTTGCTGGAGGATTCTCTGCTCCTTGAAGTCTTTAAACCACGATTTGAGGACTTCAATAGCACAGACATAGGTGAGAGGTTTTTTGCAGGAGTGGTGGGTGAAATTTTGTGGCCTGGGTTGTGCAGGAGGTCAGACTAGATGATCATAATGGTCCCTTCTGACCTAAATATCTATGAATCTACATCCTCATTGTCTTATTTTTCCAATTCAAACTCTATCTTCCAATTAGATGTTAGCTTTAAAAAGCTCTGTTAAATGTTAGAAAATCATGACCACAACAACAACAGCGAAAGATTTCCAGCTAGCTCTGTTGAAACTATTTTAAAAAAAAACACCTATGTATATTGACTTTGGGGTTTCAGTGAACATCAAAATTCATAGTCTCTCTAGTTTTATATTGACCTTAATTTCACCTCAGTCAATAGTTACCTTTTGGGTCAATAACTCCTGATGATCACCTCAACAGAAGTCAATATTATAGCAAGTTTCTGATAGTGCCAGCTATAGTTAAGGTTGAAAAATAGTTTCCATTACAGCTGCCTGTTTCCAAACACACATCTTCTAAATGTTGCCCTGGTAATATTCTGGTGAACTGAGAGCACTCTAATTCTTAGTTCTATTTCAGTTATTGGTCTCTAAAACAATTTCATTTCCTCAGCCACAGAGGACGGGATTATGGATAAAGTAGATGGTTTCTCAAATCTACATTTTGTTATGATTCTGACAACACTGTTTACCTATGAGTTGTTTTATCCTTATTTGACAGACACTGTAAGAAAGAATACAGCGAGCAATGAAAATATGTCTCTCAGATATCAGTCTGTTTTCAACGTTTGTTGTTGTTAAAACTTTGAGTTTTTTTTTTTAAGATGCATTTTTGGACATGTTGTTGTTCAATAGTTGTAATGATACTTAACTGCTGTGCCATGTTGTTTTGTATTCCTTATAACGGAAAAATCACAGTTCATTAACTTACTGAAAGGCTTACTGATTTCTAAGCCTTTAGGAACAATGTTGTGGCTTCTGTTTACTTTGGGATGTTCAGTAATACCAACATTTAACAAATTCCTCCCAAAGGAATACGGATATGCAATAAAAATGTGTTTCTTTTAAGTTGTATTTTCAGGCTTTAGATGAAAGATCCAACAGCATAAACAAAAGTACTTTTCAAAGGTTTTATGAGAGAAGTATCTGAAGTTCAGGGTCTAAATTCTCAGTTACCAAGAATTAACACCACTTCTCAATTACCAAGAGCAAAACAGGACTCTGGGCCTAAATGAAGCTTTTACACAAATACTGTTCTTCACTCATTGTCATAACATCCCTTTCCAAGGAGATATCCACAAAAGAATGCAAATTCTATTAAAATCCCTAATATTTTCTTGGAGAGGATCCACTTGATCACTCCATCGGTAGGACAGGGTTTCTTCCATCCCAGTATAGTAAGCAGATGCTTCAGTCCCTTAGAACTAGAAGATCTTAGGAGAATTACAGAGTCCAAGAGTGACCTGCATAGAAGCAGAAAGCTCTCTGCACCGGTCTCTTTCATTGAAATGTAACTCCCTGTGGAGTTGTGCTATGCAGTCCACACAGAGCACTGCCCTCAAATTCCTGTTCTGAGGGGAAGACAGGGAAGGGGAGTTTCATGGTGCATAGAGATATCACTACATAACTTAATGCTGATGGGTAATTATCATCTTAACTAGACAAATCCTTGTGGAGAGGGAAGGGGGATGACATCACAGAAAGAACCATTCAGTGGGACTCTGAGCAGCAATAGATCACCTTGCAGAACTACCCAAATAGATTCAGCTTGCAGAATTGGGGCATTTGTGTATATCTTTGCATGTGTTATTGTCTTCTAGTGGCTCGCCTACAGAGCTGACAAAAGATCTCCTACTATATGATCCATTAATTGTGATTTTTAGTAGAAAGATTACAGCCCCCCCCCCAAGCTATGGAGAAGTATGAGAGATTCATTTCTTAATATGTCTGTTATCTACAAGACATGGGTTAACCACAGCCAAATTCTTACCTAGACCTGAATAAAACGGAAGCATTTTTTAAAACTGGAATACAAGTAGGCTTTGCAGAATTCGCCTTTTTAAAAAAAAATAATTTCACCGGATAATATTGACGTTTACTGTTAAACTTTTTCCCCAATTTTTACCTATTAAAATTTTCAGCTATGGGAAACTATGGAGGATCAGATAATATTTGTTTAATGGCAGTAGATGGTGAGATTCAAAAAGTTAAAGTTTTATAACTGATAAAACACAAACACCTTATGTCAAAACATATGAAGTACATCAAACTCTGATAAGTTTTCAAGCAGCTTTTTTCTTACTTTGTCTATCTCTAATTTTTGATTATCATCAAAACAGAAATAGATGGAAATATTTATTCACCTTTTTGCGTGTGTTTGGTGAAGTCAACATTTACGAATAAAGATGTAACCCTTCAAGCCTAAATACCATTGTAAATCCTCTCCCTAGTTCCCACAACATAGAATCATAGAATCATAGAATATCAGGGTTGGAAGGGACCCCAGAAGGTCATCTAGTCCAACCCCCTGCTCGAAGCAGGACCAAGTCCCAGTTAAATGATTTTTAGCTTATTTGGGGAGAAAGGCAAAAAGGCAAAGAGAGTGCTGTGGCATTCTTGAAGCTTGGGGGGCACTTAAATTGCAAACAACCACTGGTCCCCTCAGTCTCCTCTAGAGGCACTCTGTTTAAATAGGTAGTTTAAAAAACAAAACAACAACAAGAAAACAATCCAAAAACTTGACAGAGAGGCATGTCAAATTTAAACTATAATGCAAATGTGGTAGTTCATTCCCAAAGTCTGTCCATCTAGGGTATGTCTACTCTGCAGCTGGGACCGAGCCTCCCATCCTGGGTAGACAGACTCGTGAGAGTCGAGCTCAAGCTAACACACGAAAAATAGCAGTGTGGAAGTTGCAGCTCAGGCAGCAGCTTCGGCTCTGAAATGGACGCAACCCTCTGGGTCTCAGCAAACCCGTTATCAAGCACTATTAGGAATACTGAATTAAATGGACAAGTAGTCTTCTTTAAGCAAGATGGGACACATAGTGCTGGTCCCATTCAGAACAGCAGAGTGGAACTTGTATTGATATTGATTTCAGCAGAACTTCACATTTAAGTCTAAAAAAAAATGAATTTATAACTCTAAAATAATGTAGGGAGGGAATTTTCCATACATTTATCGAGTGGTGAAACAGTACCCTACAGACATAGCATGCGTCTGTGGCAATGCTAATTCTTATTTCAATTAGAGCTTACTAGCTCTCTTGTGCCTCATTTTTACAAGGAAAAAAATGAGAAAGGCATCCCTGTGATTAGCTCCTACAGCCACCTTTTCTGTGTATAGTCTGAAATGACAGCCACAGGGGTAAAAATGATTGCACTAAAATGTCTACTAATGAGGCCCCTGTAGTACTGCTCCAAGAAGGACCATACTACCTTTGTCAATTTCATCTCTCTCGCTTTCTTTTTCCATCAGCTGGAAAAATACTGATTGAGAGGGGTTTTTTTTTAAAGGAATTATTCTTGTTTAACCTTCGTAATAATGATGATTGCCTTTTTGTAAGCCTAAAATATTCAACACTGAAACTAAAACATTAACTGTTAAAACTTCCAACTGACTTTTCTTCTCTGTTGCTAGATATTGTGGGTTATAGCAGAGACGTATATATTAGCCAAACATACATCTAGACTGTGAGGCATGTGAAATGAGTGCAATATCCTCACTGATTAACAGCAAGCCATAATGTGTAAGGAAAGACTAGTATAACTTCCTATACCTGTTAAAGATGTGTTCTTGATAAAAGTTTCTACCTGGTCTTAACATATGAAAGATAACAAACAAAGGAAAGGAAACAAGACAGAATTAAAACAAAAATCATTGAACAAACAGAATAAGGACATAGTAAGTAGGTACAGATGAATCATGTGAGGACTAAGAAAATGACAAGGTGGTTGACAGGGGTTGGATAAATGAGGTGGAGGAAAAGGACAAAGAGAGAAACCCAGGAGCTAATTTTAAAATATGAAGGGTAACACTCAAATCAGTATTTATCTGCCGAATTCAGGTTTACTCCAATGGTATAATAACAATGTAAGTGACCACAATACTGCAACAACTGAAATTGACTGAAAATAGTAACAGAAAGAAAAGGAGTACTTGTGGCACCTTAGAGACTAATCAATTTATGATGAAGTGAGCTGTAGCTCACGAAAGCTTATGCTCAAATAAATTTGTTAGTCTCTAAGGTGCCACAAGTACTCCTTTTCTTTTTGCGAATACAGACTAACACGGCTGTTACTCTGAAACCTGTCAATAGTAACAGAGTCTTCCTCTACTATAACTATTGGGAGCATCCATTGGTTTGTAAAGGACCCAGAAAGGATGATCAAACATTCATATTGGATCTTTTGACTTTGAAAGTTTCTAGCTTGGATCTTGTCGGAAAATGTGGCACTTCCAGAAAGAGAAAAACAAACAAACAAACAAAACAATTTGCCCCTGGTCCTGTGCAGCAGTGCAAGACATGGAGAGGATGAAATGAACCTTTCCTCCCTTTAAATACTTGTACCAAAGACAGACAATCCCAGTCCTTTGCTAAAGGACAAGGAGTGGTCCAGGTTAATGTCCACAGCAACATTAGCCTACCCCATGGAGACAGGGCTATAGGGCAAACTCTCTCTTCTTGCTACAATACACAGCAGAAGTAACCTCAGAGGGTATGTCTACATTGCATCCAGGAGCAAGCCTTCTAGCCTGGATCAACAGACTGTACTACAGGGCTTGCAACAGTGTACTAAAAATAGCTGTGTAGATATTTTGACTCGGGCTGGATCTCAGGCTCTCAAACCTACCTCTTCCCTCAGGCTTGAGCGCCTGAATTCCACCTGGGTTTTCAATGTCAAAGCAACATCAACATAGCTGTTTCTAGTATGCTAGTGCAAGCCCTGCTACCACAAATCTATGGACCCATGCTGGGAGGCTCACTCCCAAATGCAGTGTAGACATACCCAGAGAAGAAGTACATGTTGCATCCTGTAAAAGGCAGACTAGGGACACCGACACATATCCCAACACTGTTCCTGGAGGTATTGTGTCTGCCTTAGGTTCCATGCCCCTAAGAGACCCCATCAGTGAGATCTGCCTCCATTTCTCTCTGACAGCAGGGCTGGGCTTTAAAGTTACCATCCCTAAACCTCTAATGACAACCCATACAACCATCTAGACTCAGAGAGAAGTTAAGCACTTATGTGCACACCGCTGTTTATTGTTTTATATAAATATCTGTGCTTCACTTTATTTCTGAAGGCTACATTCCTGTCAAGTGACAAATCATGGACAGCATGTCCTCCCTTGATTACAGATTGCTCATCATATAGTATGAACCTATTATTTTTAGCAAAAGTGTTATTACCTCTTGTTAGTATGTACCACACTTTTATTCCACTGTACTTTGGCACTTGTAGTAGGATGAGATAATTGCATCAGTCTTTGAAACACCTCATCAATGGGATTTGTGTGAAAAGATTCAGGAGGAAATATTTGTAGCTGAGAGGAGTAATTGTCTGGACATCCTCTTGTTGCTTCAAAACATAGTGGGCCTGATTCTATTTACACTTTATACACTCTAGTGTTTTAAAAGTGCCTTAAAGTGGGTATAAACAGTAATTTATTTTACAAATTTACTTGACAAAGCCAGAAAGGAGTAAAAGTGGCCTTAGTATAAATAAGAATCAGGCCCAGAATATTTAAACATTTCCATAGAATATGTTTCAAACTTATGCTGCTGGTAGCAGAGAACATATTTGTCACTCTTTATAACTGCAATATTATTCCTGATTTTAACAGCCTGTTATAATGGCTCTTCTCACAAGGTTTGCAGTGAGGTAAGAAGAAATGGTAGATATGAAGTAAAGATTAGTAGACAAATATCTTAACTAGAGGTACTAGAAGAGTAATTTCATCTATCCTGTAAATTCGACATCATCTTGTGCGTAAGAAATTACAAAATCCGAAAGAGTTGTAAAATTGTTTTGAGGCCTACTATAATTTGTATCTGTGTGTGTGTGTGCATGCACACATGTACAAGGATACTCCTAAAATAATTGAATCTTTCCATATAGTTAGTGGAGCTCCTGAAAATGAGAAGGGCCACAATTAAAAAAAAAACAAAACAAACATTTTTGAATAGCCTAAAATTCTCCTTACTCCATATTTAGGCCCCTGCTTGATTTTGAAAAGTGGTGAGCGCTCACCAGCTCCTATTAACTTTCTTATTAGCTTAGGGTTCTAGGCTCTCTTTTCTCTGTGTATGTAGAAGAAGTATTGGTATGAGACGTTAAATTTCAAATCAGTTTTCTTTAGCACTACTTAGTAAACTGAATATGGTTTTTGATATCCCCCGTGTGACTCAGACTCTTGGATCTCCTGCTCTTTGCAAATAACTCTCACCTCCAACCTGTTAAACTCACTACACCAAACACATCTCAATATTTATCCATAAAGATTAACATGTAAGGTATCTACAGAAAGCTCATAACTTGTCAAGACTCAATCACTGTGAGCTATATGTACAGGAAATATTTAAGGAATAATGTATTTATTTTGAAGTATGCTTTACGTATGTGGAGTAGAAATTAGTCACCAGGAAGTAATGTGTCTCAGTGATGACCCATTCAAGCAAGAGGGAGTTGTCAACCCTTCCTAGTCAGCCACTGAGGTAATGCAAGTTTCTTTTGTCTACACTTGCCACATCCCAGAACAGTCCATGAAAAAGAGTCAAAGATAATTGCAAACAACTAAAACCACTTAGAGGTGAAAAGGAACATTATAGCAGGCAGGAGATCTCTATGGCTATCAATAAAGACAAAAGATGGAGTGTCGGAAAGAGCGCTCTATCCATTCACTAAGGAAACCCCTTACGAAATTAGGCACTTTCATGAACAGTTGGATCCTGGTTCTTGTGAAACCACCCAGCTCTGAAACAGACTGAACTCTATGGGAAAGCCTACTTTATTAAATAGGAGAGGAATCTATTGATAAATGTAGACGTAGGCTCGCATTTTATTATTTTGTTTTGTGTGGTAACCATTCGCGTCCATCATTTTCTGTCACTAATAGTTAAATCTTTACTCTCTTATAAATAAACCGACTGCTGTTTTATTATAAGTGCTCACAATTGCTGTGTGGTTTACAGGAGCAAGAGTTCAACGTAAAATTGGTAAACTCTGGTACACTGGGACTCAGGTATTGCGGTTCACTTATTGTTAACCTGCAAGGCAAAGTTAGGGCTGACATAGCGACTAGAGTGCTTGAGTGGCTCAAAGGCTGGAAGTGTCCAGGAACTGACACCCATCTGCTACAAGAAAGGCTCCCTCTCACTGGAGGCCAGGGTATGAGGAGACACCGGGATTCCCCAAGAAGAGTCACACCCAACTTCTGCTGTCTAGTATTATAGCTTAAAGGCTGTGCAGGAAAGGGTTCATGGATCTTTGCTGTGCAAATGAATTCATTACCTTATTTATTTTTTATCAAATCTGGGGAAGCATAAATCATATAGATTAAATATTTATATCCCAGCCATATGATCAGATTAGTCCAGCTATTTAAATCTGCTGTCAGTTTTCTCAACAATGGAACAAATTTGGCTTTACATGATGATTTCTGCTCAGACACTGCTTAAAAACCTTTTGTTGCTATGTGAAAATGATAGGATGGGGGAGGGTAACAAAGTCTGTATATGTGCACACATGACGTGTGTGTGCACGTGCATGCATATAAATAGAGGTACCCAGGAATCCTTTTAAATTGAGTCTGAACCTTGAAATCTCACTATCAGTTAAACAATATTTAACCAAGAGGTGAGCAAACTTTTTGGCCCGAGGGCCACATCTGGGTGCAGAAATTGTATGCAGGGCCATGAATATAGGGCTGGGGCAGGAGGTTGGGGTGTGGGGTCTGGGATGGGCTGCGGTTTGCAGAAAGGGGCTCAGAGCAAGAGGATGGGGTGCAGTAGGGCTGTGGGGTGCAGGAGGGGTGCAGGGTGTGGCACTCAACTAAGGGCAGGGGGCTGGGGGCTCAGGGCAGGGGGTTGGGATGCATAGGGTGTGTGGCAAGGGGCTCAAGACAGGGCATTAGGGGGCTCAGTGCAAGGGGCTGGGGTGTAGGAAGGGTCCGGGGTGCAGGCTCCGGCCTGGCACTGCTTACATCAAGCGGCTCCAGGGTGAGCTCCCTGCCTGCCCTGGCCCCACGCCAGTCACGGAAGTGGCCAGCATGTCCAGCAGTGGCTCCTGGGAATGGGGTGGGACAAGCGGCTCTTCCGCACACTGCCCTCGCCTGTGGGTACCATCCCCAAAGCTCCCGTTGGCCGCAGTTCCCCATAGTTTGCCCTCCCCTGATTTAATCTATTCTTCAACATTTATACAATCTAATCAGGGCCATCTATTGCATACTGTGTTGGCAAGACAGTAGACTCCTTCACAGCCATCTGAAATCAGTCAGAAGGTTTAAAAGAGGGCGTACATCAGCACTCAGCACAAAAATGGAGAAGTTGAGGACAAAATTAATCAAAGAACCAATGGACATGAAGAGAAGTTTTTTAATTGACTATACATCAGTGCTAGGAGTCTGGGTAATAAACAAGAGGAAATGGAATTGCTTACTTATGAATATAAATTTGATCTAGTTGGTATTACTGAAACTAGGTGGGATGATTCACACTACTGGAATGTTAAAAATCAATGGTTATAATGTATTTAAGAAGGATTGAGTGGGCAAAAGGGTAGGGGGAGTGGCACTCTAGGTAAAAAAAATGGCATTGCTTATTTTTGAGTCACTAAACTCAGAAGAAAATGATCTTGAATGCTCATAGATCAATGTCTAACAGATAAAGCATGAGAAGTGGTATTAGCTGGTGTCTGCAACAGACCACCAAATTACACTAAGGATCAGGATGACCAGCTCCTTATGCACCTACCTACAATGTGTAAGAAACAAAAGCTGCGTGATCATGGGGAACTTCAATTTGAGTGACATATGCTGGAGGTCTCATGCTGCCAGTATTAAAATATCCTTGAAACTTTTAAATATTATAGATGATAATTTCCTAACTCAGAAAGTGTTACAGCAAACACAGGGGAATTCTTAGCCGTTTTCCTAACAGATAACAAACCTAAAATTAATGCCAGCTTATGTACAAGTGCTTATGACATGATTTATAATGTGCAAGCAGAATAAAGTCCCAACCAGTAATAGATACACTTAGTGCTTTAATAGGGTTAATTTCACAAAACTGAAAACAATTATGAGACAAATCAGCTGGGAGAAATATTTTCATCAGAAAAATGTGAATGATAATTGGGAACCATTAAAGAACACCATACTAGATGCCGATAAAACCTACCTCGTTTAGAGGGGGAGGGAAGGCATCTGTAAAAATAAAAATAATATATAACAAATGAAAGAAGCAGTTAGGAATTGTAGAAAATTGCTAAGAGAAGCCAAGAGACACAAGGAGCAATCTATGGCCAGTAGAGTTAAGGATATAAGAAGTAGTTTAAAATATATATATATATATTAGGAACAAAATGAATCATGAAAATGGTATTGGTCTGTTACTAGATGGAAATAATAGAATTATCAAGAATAATGCAGAAAAGGTAGAAGTGTTCAATAAATATTTCTGTTCTGTATTTTGGAAAAACCAGACAATACAGTCTTATAATGTGGTGATAATACTCTTTCCATTCCCCTAGTATCTCTGGAGGATGTTAAATGGACACTACTAAAGTCAAACTCTTTTTTAAAATCAGCTGGTCCAGGTAACTTGAAATTCTAGAATACAAGAGGTGTTCAGGAGATTAGTGGACCATTAATGTTGATGTTTAATAAGTTTTGGAGCACTGGGAAAGTTCCAAAAGACTTGAAGACAGCTAATTTTATGCCAATTTATTTTAAAAAAGGGTAAATGGGATGACCTGGATAATTATAGCCAGATATTGATCCCAGGCAAGGTAATGGAACAGCTTTTTATGTGACCTGATTAATAAAGTAGTAAAGTAATTAATGAAAATCAAACATGGTTTATAGAATATGGACCCTATCAAAATTACTCGATATCTTTCTTCTTTTTTCCCCCATGAGATGACAAGTTTGGTTGATAAAAGCAATAATGTTGAAATAATATACTTAGACTTCTGCAAGGCATTTGATTTGACAATGCATGACATTTTGAAGAAAAAACTAAAATGATATAAAATTAACATTGCATACCTTAATGTATTAAAATGTATTAAAAACTGACAGGTGTCAAAATTAACTGTAAACAGGGAATCATCATCGAACAATAGCAGACAACAATATGCTTTGTTTATTTCAGCAGTGAGGGATATAGGTATGTTTGTTTGAGAATGATTATGATTAGAGCTAGTCAAATTTTTCTAAATTTGGACTAAATCTTGCACTGAAATTTTAAATTTTGATGGAAAAAAAGACAGACTTTTTGTTAAAAAAATATTTTTCAGACATTAGCTTGAAGTTGTCTATCCTTTGAAACTGAAAATATAATTTTAGTTGAAATGTTGATTTTTAAAGGGAAAACAAGAGGCATATTCACAATAATATCCTCTGTTGTTGAACCAGATTTCATTACTTTTAAGAGACAATGTTTCTGATTTAAAGGACACAACTGAATGTGTTCCACACATCTGTGCCTGCCATTTCTACGTCCACCTCTGTTAATACCTGCTTATCACCACATTCTATTATCCTTAAAAACGTTGTCCACTGTGTAATTTTTGCATGAAAAGAGATCATTTTTCCTCTGCAGTAGAATGCTTCCTACTGGCTGGATTTCTAAAGAGGGAGACACAAAAAATAGTCTCTTAAATTTTCAAAGCTGGAATGAGTTGAAGATACACAATTATCAATTCAAGATTTTGCTTTAAAACTGGTCTTTAAATTTCAGTGTGTCTGAAACAGCGTCACCTATTATAGTTTAAGTTCTTACTGCCTTTTCTTTATTTTTAAAAAATGTCTGTGCCAATGACTTGTTTCTTTTTCATAAAACAATCCAGTATGGCCAATCAACTGCTGTGTTTTGTAGACTTTTCGTACTTTGATTTCCCCTATTATCTTTTGAATTTTTGTTAGACTAGGTCTTAGGGGACTTTTTATGTTGTAATTCTATAGGTTTTAGTCATTAGTTTTGTTCATCCATACATGCCAGGTGCAATCTTTTACATCAAGCTGAGACAGAGATTAGTTCGCCCCTTAATAAAGTTTTGGCTGTGTCCCATAGTATGAATGTCTTAGCTTCAGATACGTCATTTGTTTTTAAGCAATCATTTAATATTTAACATACCTCATCCACTACCACTGTATACTTCAATTGTTCTTGTCTGTAAACTAATTTGAGGGTCATTTTTGGTGGAGATTTTGAAATTAAATTCCACTATTATCAGAACATGGTCAAACTGTATTATTGTGCCAATTTCACAATTATTCAACTTGCCATTGTTTTCTCTGTTGATACCGAGTTTATTGAAGTGTATATGTTATGCCTTATTAAAGATATTGCTTCCAATACTCAAATTCATATTCAAGTGTCTAGGGATCTCAGTATGATATGGATGATAAAATCTTGAGAGCATGCTCAGATATGCTGAGGGCTTTATGTTCTTTATCAGATTAATGCTTTATCAGTACTGGTCATCATTTATTTAAGACCCACTCCAAGTCCTAGAAAAGTTAATTGGAGAACTTCCACTGGCCTTGCTGAGAGGTTGATCAGGCCCATAGTGTCAACAGCATACTAGGTGTAACAGCATATTATATGTTTGAGTAATGTGTGGAGACAATGTCTCTGCTCTACAGTGCTCCACAAACCATATTTTTTAAAATGTGCATGCCAGTTGTGTAGGAGTTTCCTGCATAGGAAAGCAATAGAAATATGGCTGTATTGTGAAGTTGTTTCTTACCAGAGAAATTGCTACTTTGCATTCCATTAAAAATGACTGCATGATTGTCTGCTTCAAAATCTGTGACATGTAGCCGAAATAGGAGGGTACTTTACCCAGCACTCTGAACACCTTTCAAAACCTACTCCTGGGTCCTTTGGCTGTCAAGATCCTACAATGGGTCCTATTTTAGACAGGTTGGCAGGTTCTGTTCTTTCCTCTCTCACACCTATCAAGATTTGAATACCATGGCAATAAGTGAAGTTCTCAATTTCATCCAGAGAGAAGTCCATGTCTTCTTCTCCTTTTTCAAAGTTGAGACCTTTTTCCCCATATGTATACTAGCAATTTTTGTTTTGCTTAACAAATATGTTCTTTTGACCCACGCTTGCGAAAAATTCTCTTGCTCTCTTTTAATCTCTCCCATTTGGTCACAATATTGGTTAATGTCATTGATAATGAAAAGGGGTGAAATTCTGCCCCCAAATAAGTCAATGATAGTTTTGCTATTGATGGTAAAGGAACCAGGATTTCACCCAAGGTGAAGACGATCATGGAGCAAAGGAAAGTGAATCTACTTTCTGAACCCACCCCATGTGACATCACAATGCACCCAGTGTGACAAAGTTCCTCCTCTGCTTTGGTGGGTCCTGCGCTTATTGGCGGATTTGCTTGCTCAGAGGTTCACAGCAGCCCTCAGTTTGGCCACTTTCGTGGCTCAAATCTGCCATTCATTCAGTTAGTCTCATCACTGGCCAGCATGGGGAAAAGGAAGAAGAACAATCCCCGCAGTCTCTGCTGATCCACCTAGTGGATCGGGGAACAGGCCAGAGACCTTCCCCTCTGGTGGAACCCACAGTCCAGGTCAACTCCTCCAGTGTCAAGTAGGGAGTTGGAGGGACGGAGGGAACCCGAGCCCACCCTCTCCTCCGGGTTCCCACTCAGGGCCCTGTGGATTGCAGCTGTCTACAGTGGCTCCTGTAACAGCTGCAACTCCTTGGGCTACTTCCCCATGGCCTCCTCCCAACACCTTCTTTATTCTCACCACAGGACCTTCCTCCTGATGTCTGATAATGCTTGTACTTCTCAGTCTTCCAGTAGTATGCCTTCTCACTCTCAGCTTCTTGTGACTCTTGCTCCCAGCTCCTCACACACCACACACTGAAGTGAGCTCCTTTTTAAACTGAGATGCCCTGATTAGCCTGCCTGTCTTAATTGATTCTAGCAGCTTCTTGAATGGCTGCAGGTGTTCTAATCAGCCTGTCTGCCTTAATTGTTTCCAAAGAGTTCCTGATTGGTCTGGAACCTTCCCTGCTACCCTACCTAGGGAAAAGGGACCTACTTAACCTGGGACTAATATATCTGCCTTCTATCACTTTCCTGTAGCCATCTGGCCTGACCCTTAATCAAACATTAAAAGCATTTATTAGCAGCCTGATTTATGAGGAGATTCCCCCCTTTCCTCTTTTGTCTTCCTATATTGTGGCAGTTAAGTCTTCTACTTACGTAAATTATATTCAATTTTATGAATCTGTATGCTTATATTGACAAATGGTTGTCACATCAAATTTTATGGTATTAGTCAATTTGATTTAGTCGGGGTATGATTCTAGAGAATCAAGTCATTATAGATTGAAAAATATATGTCATTAAAGTTTTTGCAGTTTTGCAGTAGATCCTGGTTATTGAGTATAAAATGTAGGAGAAACAATACACTAAGGCAGATTCTCATTTTTCCCTACATAACTTCTTCATTCCTTGACAAAGTTTCATCATCTAGGTTTGAAATCTTCCATTTTCAGCTAGTTACCCTGGCAATACATACTTCTCCTTTGAATACAGTTGTATGGGTTTTACTGTTTCTCATATCTATGGGGAAAGAACTCATCAGCTTGGGAGAATGCCAAAGTATGAATTTTAATAAAAACATGTCAAACAACAAACTTTCCTTAAATCAGCGTATGGGTCTGGGGAAGTTTTTTCTTTTAAGTTTGGATTGCTCTACTTACTATAGTTTGCTGCTGGTGTTTTAAGACAGAAGGGAGGAAATTTTAAGCCTTAAAATTCTTTTTCAGCAACACCTATAAATTATTTTTAGGATATCATATTCTAATGAACTTAATGGTTAAATGTTGGACACTGCATTGTCCCCCAGTTCTTCATCCAGCCAGTAGAGAGATCTATAATACCCAGTGTACAGGAAAAGAAAATACAGTCTGAAGCCAGGCTCAAGACAAAGTCAGAGGATATGTGTGGGCCACAGGCAGTAAGCTGTGGAGGCCAGACTAGGCAGCAAACAGCCCACAGCTGGAAATGGAACATCGAAGAGCCAAACAGAGACACATCCTGTTGCTGCCAGGCCACACCAGTTATAGGAGGAAGACATAGGGCAGCAGCATCCAGCCAGGATATTATGGAGGGGTTCTGAGACTCTTATCTTTTAGGGACTTGTTCTAAGGATCTGGTTTGAAAACTGTTGATTTGATCTTTTGTGTTGCAATTTAAAGGAACTGTGCCCAGGGTATTTCAGTTTCTGGCAGACCTAGTAAAGTAATTCTCTGCCACACAGAATGTAAAAAGTTGGAACTCACTGGACGGTTGGAGTCTGTAGAGCTGAGTGATCAGAGTGCCTTCAGCACTTACCTCCAAGTTTGTTATATATACACAGTGTATGCTACCAGACCGGGGTGGGGGGAGGGAGGAAGGGTATACAGTACTATATATGGATACACCACACCCACACCCCTTCTCCCTCGCCCTCTCCCACTCCTCCTCCCCCCGCTCTTTGGGAGACACACACACACACACACACCCCTCTAGTTACTTTTGAAAATCTTGGCCACATTATTCAAACATATTACAAGAAATTTGATGAGAACAGTGAAAGTCAGAGAAGGATCATGAGCCCTTGTTTTGATGCACCATAAGCAGAACCAAGAAAATGCCTTTTCAATTCAACAAATGGAAAGAGCTAAACTGGAAATATTAAATAAATACATGGATTAATGATGCATTCAGCATTTCTCTGTCCCCCACATATCATTTAGTTACACATGCTGAAAAAGCCTCATAAATAAGTAGAGAAAATAAGGAATTCCTGTACTCCTGAGTATCTTATTTCAGAGAAAGTTCTTGGGATTTAAAACACAGCCTAAAGCAAGTGATAATGCCAAAAGATTAGAAGTAAATATCCAGCTAAGAAAGAACTGTGTAGGGCAGCCAAAGTAAAATGATGTTTTATAGCTCATCAACTTCTCAAATGGAGCATAGGGGTGATGGTGAATATTTCTGCAATCTTCACTTTTATAGATGCAGGAACATAAAACAAGGTTAGAAGATCTGGTATTTTAGTAAAGTGCATATGGTGTGACTGAATAGCTCTTTTCTCTAATTTTTGTGAGGACAAGACTGGTCAGACAGCCTTCTTCTGAATACATTATTCACCAATGTAACAATCACCATATTTCTTCATAGGATTTATTATTTTAATTCACTGAAAAGTTCTGGATAAAGGGAGATAAGATTATGCCTCTAAATATTGGTTGTTGTTAATGTTTGTTTTCATTCCCTTCTCTGCTGGACCAATAGAAAAGACAATCCTGCAGGAATAGACACGCTGGAGCAGATTTCCCTACAGCACAGCTCTGCCAATTTTCAATCATTACTTGAGCTAATGTGTGCCAGCTTCAAAATACCAGCTTTCCTCAAAAATCCTCAGTCTTGTTTTCTACCCTAAGCAGCATTCCTTTGCGTCTGGCAGGGAAGAAACCACAATTGATAGGTACAGTGTGCTTTATGATAAGGCACCAAGTTAAAGGTCTGTTCTAACTCCTTATTCAAACCCAGTCACAATTCAATACTGAGAATGCCAACACCTTTAAAAGGAAACAGCATATGGCAATGGTAGATACCTAATTACCTTAATGAAACGATACATTTCTCATGCAAAGGGTAAATGAAAGTTTAGATACACTATACACTAATATAAACATACCAAAATCTACTATCCTCATAAAAATCACAACATTAATTTAATAGACACCTTACAGTTTTGTGAATACTTACCAAATATTTATTATTAAAAATCCAACCTCAAAAATTAGAGAAGAAACTAAAATAAGGATAATACTTCCTGTCATCCACCTTTTGTCTGATACAGTTGCATGGTCTTTAGGGCACGGACTACCTATAACTGGGAGAATCTGATCTCGGGTGGGACCTTAGGCAATACTGAGATAACAATTTATAATAAAATATTGCTTTCTCCAACACACAGAGCTAAGCATAATTTTTCTTCCCCTGGGACTCACTTATTTCAACTTGTAGACTCTGTGCATTACTCTTAGGTTCCAGCTATATTACTCTGGTTTAGAAATGTTCCTGGTTTCTATACCCCTTGTCCTATGGGAAGTCTATTTTGAATTTGTTGTTACGGGCACAGACTCCTACAATTTAGTCAAGTGGTTTGGATGTAACTAAATCAGACATGGCAGTTGCCCTTCGTGTGTGTGTGTGTGTGTGTGTGTGTGTGTGTGCGCGCACGCGCGCGTTAATGAAATATAACTTCTGTAAAATTTCAAATCCTTCAAAATATGGGTTTGTACTGTTTCCAGAGCAGGAAATGGACAACTAATAATCCCCCCTTAAAGCCATTCAGTAGATCAGTAAAGTATAAATTTGGAATGTTTTATAGACAGATGCTCTCGAAAACTTCATTTTAAACACATAAACCATACTGAGTTACATTTTCAATATCTCCTTCAACACAAAACTTCCCCTCTCCAAATATACAACACGCCGGCAGCTCTCTGCACATTGGGAGGACATAGGTGGCTGAAAAGGTGTAGAGGTTTTTATTTTGGGGGTGGGGTAGCTACACTCTACGGCAGTGGTGGGTAACCTGCAGCCCACAAGACATTTGGCTGACATTGACCGTCTGCAGGCACTGCCCCCCGCAGCTCGCAGTGGCCGCAGTTCTCTATTCCCAGCCAATGGGAGCTGTGGGAAGCGGCGCCTGCAGGAAAAGGGGCGCAGGGAGGTGCTATCCGCCGCTTCCCACAGCTCCCATTGGTGCCTGTGAACTGTCAGAGCCAGTCAAATGTCTCGTGACTCACAAACAGATCACCCTGATGGGTTCCATGCGGCCCGGGGGCTGCAGGTTGCCCACCACTACTCTATGACGTTCTCCTGGAAACAATCCAAAATGGAAATGTCAGTGGACCTCAAACCAGTATTAACTACCCATAAAGGGGACTACAATATATATTTGCAATTAGGAAGCTAGAAACACCATATATGGTCTAGTGGGGAGAGGAGATAGCCAAAGTTGCCTGAAGATGACTGATTTATACCACTACTGGGAGGCCCCATCCCCTTCCCTTCTGTAAAGTTCCCGTCTCATGCAATCAAAACATGTTCTGTTAGGGAGCAATCTGAAAACATAACAGCTGAAAACAGTTTTTGTGGGGGGGATGTTTGTTTTTAGTTTAACGGAAGCTGTACATTTCTATATCTTCAACAGATAAAAATGATATATCAGTTCATCACATGTTGGTTTTTAACCGTTTGGATTTATTTATTTTACAAAACAAATTCCACCAACAAACACAGGAAAAAAGGGAGTATGTGTGGATGATAATGACTTCCACTTAAGAAAGTGCAACTAGGTTCAAAAGGATGAACAGCTAAACACCTGGATCACAAATAACTTATAATTTAGTCTCTTATCTGCAAAAAAAACTACACTCAAAATGATTACCACAACTGCCCTGAAAGTCACATATATTGACAGAAATATGTAAATAGGAGTGAAACTAACAATTTTGATACGTTAATATTGGATTTATGTGCACAATTATAGTAATACTTCACAAAACAATATCCATGGCATCCATTTAACACACTTAAATTTAGGTATGAGCATTTAAAATGCACTTGGCAATTAAAAAAGACAAACAAAAAAAACCCCACCTTAATCCCAAACCCAGCATTCATTATCCTCGTGGTGGAATTAAGTGAAATTTTAACACAGAAAGAGCTTAAAACATATAGAATGTTTCTGGGGACTGGAAAGAATACAATTACACATACAAAATACAAATACCTCAATGGCTTCCAAATTTGGGTCATGATTTATGAAAACACTTAAGCATGTGATTAAGTCTCACTGACTTCACAGGAATTAAGCCCATGCTTAAGTGCTGTCATGAACTGAGGTTTTATGCAATTCATAAATACTAAAAAAAAAAAAAAAAGTAACTAAACCTTCTGAGACAGACCTTCCCTATCAATAACTTTGGTGAAGTTTTCTATGTAGTCTGAAGTATGAATATGGCTGTATTTGGGCTCTTGTGTCTTATACAAATCCCAATATGATGCTCATAAATATCAAGAAACTTGGTGTTCGAGTCCTTCTATACTTCTTTGTATATATGTAAATACTTACACACTGTAGGCAGACAGACAGATTCATTCACTGGTTCCACATTTATTCTCTTTCCCTCCTATTTTCAAGTATGACAAGAGTTGTGAAAGAGATGGACAATATATAAGTTACTTTTCTGTCTATAATAATTGTAATAATCTATTGAGTTCTCTTTTTTAAATCAAATAAATTATATTGAAACCTTGATTTTTTTTATACATTATAACTCAATGATGATTTACAGATGTCTGTCACTTTGCAATACAAATGTTAGGATCTCAAAATGTATAAAAAGCAGGCCCTTAAATTTGAAAATCAAGCTGTTTTTTCTCACACACAAAATGTGCCATAATTCCAAGTAAATTTGTGTCTGTGCTGTGTCATCCCCACACTGGATTAATGTAATACCCTTTATGTGAGACTACATTTACAGACCACTCAGAGTCTTCATGTGATACAAAATTTGTGGAGGAAACAATGGAGATTAGATTGCACTGGCCTTCTGTTTGCTTTCAAGTGTACTTCAAGTTGTTTATTTTAATCTTTAAAAGCATATTGATCAAGAGGCCACCTCTTCCTCTGCACCAGCTGTGGCAACAGATATCAGCAGATGCATTCACAGTAACAGTTCCTTGAGCTGAACATCTAGGGGCAAAGGTGTATGGCCGGCAAAGGTGTATCACATACAGATTACAGGGGTAAATGTTGATATATGAATCGTCTTCAGATTATACTATAATATCATCATGGCCAGCGTGCCAAGGAGCTATTGTACTAAAGTGCAAGCAAAGTGTGGTTGTCTACTTGTCAAAGACAATATTTACTTTACAATAAGCTGATGATAACCGAACTCATGTTTTTAGCCACCAAAATATCCAGAGAGACTCAGAACACATCCATTGGTGGCTAGCATATTAATGAGACAATTTGAAAAGGTGGGCACAACTCTTAGGCCTAGATTCTGATCTTAGTTGCTGAAGTGTCAATCAGGAGTGATCAGGGCTTAAATTCAGCTGGAGCTGTCCAGAGCAGAACATCAGTAAATAGTCCCTCCCTCTCCCCCTCAGAGTTTTTATAGCTTGTTGGGAGTGTATGGGGGGATCCAGGAATACTCTTAGAATTTAAACCCTGGGTGTGACTCTAATGAAGTCAATAAAGCGGCAGCATTGTGAAACTGCTGAGATAGGCTCTAGGATTTATATTTCATTCCATTTCTGCTCAGTCCGTTAATCATTCTTTGTATTTAAGTCTTGTTCTTTTCTAAGTACACTAAAGGGAGTTAACACAATAAATGTAACCACTCTCCCTAGTCCCTGGATTATAAACATACTAGGACCATCTATGCCAATGGTGGCCACACGTGGCCAGTAAGGGTAATCCACTGGCGGGCCGCAAGACCGTTTGTTTACATTGACCGTCCACAGGCACGGCGCCCACAGCTCCCAGTGGCTGCTGTTTGCTGTTCTCGGCCAATGGGAGCCGCAGGAAGCGGCGTGGGCTGCAGGGACATGCTGGCCACTGCTTCCCACAGCTCCCATTGGCCGGGAATGGCTAATGGTGGCCACTGGGAGCTGCGGGCGGCCGTGCCTGTGAACGGTCAATGTAAACAAACGGTCTCGCGGCCCACCAGCGAATTACCCTGATGGACTGCGTGCAGCCCACGGGCCGCAGGGTACCTACCACTGATCTACGCCTTCCCAATTGGCAGGCTATTTCTTCAGCACATTTTCCAGTATATTGTCTACTTTAGTTTTAGATGTCTGAAGTAATTGTGCTTTCAGTCCTTCCCTTTGGGATTTCTTACACAATCTAGTAAAACATCACTATGGAGACATTTTCACTGATATGCAACGTAAAGTATCATTTAAAAAAAAATTCTACCTATTAATCCTGTTTATATCCCTTTGTACTAGAGCTAAATCATTCTTCTAGATGGCTAGAATATATTCATTTGTATTGTTTAAAAAAAACAACACACACACAAAAACACACATTTAGTCCTAATTTTACACTCCTAGAGTAGAATCTGAAAACTTCCATTTATATATAGAATAATACAGTACAGGCAATGATCACAGACAAGCTCCTCATGTGCTCTTTCACATCCCAAGTGGCAAAGTAGTCCCCAGTGTAATGCTCTGGATAGTGTAAGTTATACCAGCAGCCAGGTTGTTCCTTGGCCAATCCGTGAATCAGGTGAATAGAACAATGGTTTTGAGCCACATTTCTCATCACATATCCCCAAAGATGTGCTGAGCCTAGATCAGCAGGATCCAATGATCTGGACCACTATTTCTCAATTATGAGGGAACCTCCAAGGAAGAAGAGGTATTTCAGTCCCCATACACATTAATTCTTCAGACCTTGCAGACACAGCCTACAAAAGGTGCTAGTGGTTGTGTATTGTCTTCTGAAACTTAATTTGAGACCAAAAACTCATTTAATATAAAGTCTCCAACAGTCATCCAATGATGATGTTTTTTGGTCATTACTAAACTAAACTAGAGGTGAAAGAGAGTGTAACTCATATCCTGATAGGTTTCAGAGTAGCAGCCGTGTTAGTCTGTATCCGCAAAAAGAAAGGGAGTACTTATGGCACCTTAGAGACTAACAAATTTATTTGAGCATAAGCTTTCGTGAGCTACAGCTCACTTCATCGGATGCATGCACTGGAAAATACAGTGGGGAGATTTATATACACGGAGAACATGAAACAATGGATGTTACCATACACACTGTCACAAGATTGATCTGGTAAGGTGAGCTATTACCAGCAGGAGAGTGCGGGGGGGGGGGGGGGGGGAGAGACCTTTTGTAGTTAATGTGTGAGGAACAGTGAGGGGGGGGAACACGGGGAAATAGTTTTACTTTGTGTAATGACACATCCACTTCCAGTCTTTATTCAAGCCTAAGTTAATTGTATCCAGTTTGCAAATTAATTCCAATTCAGCAGTCTCTCGTTGGAGTCTGTTTTTGAAGGTTTTTTTGTTGAAGAATTTCCACTTTTAGATCTGTAATCGAGTGACCAAACAGACCTAAAAGTGGCAATTTTACTCCTTTTCATATCCTGATATCACTAATTCACCTCAAGTTATTCTTCTAAGCTTTACATCATAACGAGACATTAATTTCATACATCTATTGAAAATTTCTTCATCTACGATGCCCGAGTCTTCATTTTACATCAAAAAAATCAAAATTGATCATAAATTCCTTTTTTTTTTTAAAACACAATTTTCAATTTTCCCCAAAACAGAAAATATTCTTGCCTAGCTCATGTCATCTTTTTTTTCTTCTAATGAGCTATCCCTTCTGTGTGCACTCACAATCTTGTGAACCTAATTTCATTTTTTCTTCAGGTGGAGATAAAAGAAACACAACAAAAACATCAATCACAAATTCAGTTGCTGTATTCCAGAATGAACCTTGACCTTGCAATTCATCTGTGTCTTCAGTGCTTATCAGTTACAGCTGTCTATCTTTCTTCAGGTATAATTTGACATTTCACAAAAATTACTGTAAAACTTCCATAGATTTTATGCTACCATTCTGGGGTTCGATAATTTACTTCACTGAGACAAGGTAGCAGTCCCTCACTGCTATCAGTGTTCGCAAATCTAAAGTAGCAAATGCACATATGGGTGATTACATTTAGGCTTAATACTAAACCTATTTATATCTTCCTTAAGGAAAAAAAATAGAAAAAAAAAAAGAAATGCCCCCCTCCTGCTTTGCCTATTACATGCCATGACCAGCAGAAATACAGCAGGGAAGTAAAAGTGGGCATTACTATAAAGTCGAACTATAATGTAATATCACTCAACAGTGTAAGAAGATCTGGAGCTGTACATCTTGATTTTCCACACCCAAGACATGAAAAACTCCCTTTGACTTTAACGGGATTTACATAGACAGAGAAATCAGGCCATCTGGAAGCTGCAGTGTTACTAGAAAGATTCTGGCCGGGATCATGGACTTTATAGGATGGAAGAAATTTACTATGTGGATACTGGAATAAAGGTTATTTCATTTTTGTTTGCATTTATTAAAATTTTGTTTTGGAAATAAGTAACTTGAGCCATATTTACTTGAAAATCCTCTCCCTAGGGATACTAGTGACAAGTGGTCTTGACAGAATATTTGTTTTTAAAAAATCCATTTTGTAACACTACTGAACATTTAATGAGTACTTTTGTGTTTAGGACCATTCATCCTCTAAGATGAAATCAGTGGGACTTTTTCCATTGACTTTAGTGGGTACCAAATCAGGTTTTCAATGTCATTTTCTAAAATCTAGTTGGTACTGTTACATAGTGTCTGTAATATGGTTTCCAAACCGATTTCTGCCTCAACTGACTACTGCCCATAAACATATTTATAAAAAATTGCTTCCAACGAAAACCAATTGTCAGCACATCTGCTTATAGTTCTGTTAGCACAGAAGCATATGCCACTTGGTGATCATCTTAAAGGATAGCTGATAACCCCAGAGCTCACAACAACAGAGACCTTACATTCTTCTTTAATCAAAATATTTCAGTGACAACTCCCCATGGCTTTTCACAGTCTTCCCAGTTCCATTCTGTACCACCTTCAAGCAGCATTACAAGAGGCACACTTAAATATGACGAATTACACATGAGTATCTATGTTAACATGTCCATAAATCTCTGTAAAGATTCAGTTTTTGGATATTTTCCATTTGTACAACTGCCTCCATGTTACTTGGATATGGTTAAACTCTACCAAATACATGTCCTACATGTGTCCTAATTCCATTCAGCCAACTCAGAAACTTGTTCTGTTGAAACTTCTTGTCTGTGGCCCATTGCAGAATATTACACACAACTGGCATGCCAATGATCAATATCAACAGACTGCGGTGGCTATTGTTACATTGCTCATACTGCCATACTATTTTGGGCTACACAAGAGGTTTGAGTGTGGGACTGGATTTGTGTTGTCCATTGGACTTTGGTCAAGTCAATAACCACTTCCACATGAGTTTACTAATGCTTAGCTCACTTTTGCAAAACACTGTTATATACAGATACAAAAGGTGTATTATTATTAGATCTCCTTCCACTTACTTTAGGGCGAGAGAGGATTTGTGCATTTATATCCTTCAGTTCCACTGGGATATAAATGTTTCAGCAGTCAGGATTTTCATACCAGACAGGTAAGACAGTTCAGTGGAAAGCACAATTTGCTATGCTGTGCACATTGTGATTAATTTTTGTTTGGGTGTATCACTTTGTAGCATACAAATACATCTGTGGCCTTTTACATTCCAACAATGGTGTGACTTAATCACTAGCTTGATTTAAATTGGGAGTAGTGGAGGGTGTCGGAGCAATGGGCCTCCCAGCGAGAAAGCCAAGCTTTTTCAGAAATTCATCTGTGTTAAATATCCATTGTTTTTTTTTTCCTTGTCTGATATTTGTGGGTTTGTAACATTATAATGTATGGTAATGAATGATACTGTGATAAGCTTTCTAATGTTTTTCACCAATGTTTGACAACAGTGGCATTATGTGATGTGGCTGCAGGCTGGGGAAACGAGCAGTGTAAAACAGAAAACAAAACCTAGATGTCAGTTTGGCGTCAAATCAAAACTATGGACTTTTAACCACTGCAGCTGCCTCGGCTTCAGTTAACCTCTCGCTGATCTCCCCAAATAGGATTTCATCTAAAGCACCAAATTAAAAACTGAGACTGAGGGCTGGTTCTGTAAATTGAAAAGTGTACAAATGAATTGCTGGCAGACACACTTGGCAGCTGTCAGCCCTCTCAAGCTTCTGATCTATGTCACAGTATTAGTGGGGGGGGGGGGGGGTTAGTTTTCATGGGGTAAAATGTAAGGATTATTTTTACCCCATTTCAGACCAGTTTACAGCAGACCACCAGGGACTATGTTAATAGATTTACAGTTTTTGGCAATGAAATGGCATAATGAACGAAGTACAGTGGAGATCATTAAAAATGGCTGGCAATAAATCCCTGTGATATGCAACATGCTGTTGCACCAGAGAACACTGGAAAGCATTGCTGTTTTCACAACCATATTCACTCTAATCCACACTTCTTCGTGGTTGTTGTGTTCATGCACGTATGCTCTGTGCATGTATGCCCAAAAGGTCCTCAAAGAGTTAAAGGATGACATGAGCTAGTACATTTTTAACAAGGCTACTCTGTGACAAATACTCCAGCTCAGAACAAACACGGTGTTAAGTGCAGCTGGCTGACAAAAGATTGATTGTTTTAATTTGACGCTGATGAAACATTTTGTGGCATAAAACTCTCATCCCTCCCCACACCTTTTTTCTTTAAAATTTGCTGGCTACTGATCCTGTCCCCTGCACTCATAAATCAACTTTCAGCAACTACAGGCAGGTACAAAATTTAAACTCAACATTAGGGATGGCCAAAATTGGTTAAAAAAGGCTAATGCACTGTGGAACACAACCTTCCTTTCTCTTCTTTTTTTTTTTAATATAGCATTTCCCCACATACGAAACGAGAAATCCTTTTAGTAAGGGGAGAAAAGACAAAGAATACCTGTGAAGTAATAATGATCTAACAGCTGACATCACAGGCTCATTTCCCCCATATTCATTAGCTTCATAAAAATACAAACAATGGTTTACACTAAATAACAGGATGTAACCTACACAAATGCCATGGTGATTTCTCACCACTCACACATGAGTGACACAAAGATAGTTTGGTAACTGGAGAGGCACAAGTCCCACAAAATCTTGCATCACAGGATCACCAAAGTCATGCACACTGTATTTAAAAGGCATTATTTTTGCATGGAACTGTTCGTTGGCCATTAGCATTTTTCAGCTGTAAACAGAGCTTTTAAACCTCTCAAGTAGCTGGAGGGAGTAATGCAAAATGTCATCTCAGATGTTGGGTCCCACTGTTCAGCTAGGCTTTTGTCAGTGGTGACACTATATAGGTTGAAAGTTTTCCTTGCCTTTGGAAAAAAGAAAGCGTTCCTCGCAAGAAATGTTCTTTCCTCACAAGAAAATGTTCAGAACATGAAAATTTCTCAGCATACCAAGAAACAGATCTTCAACATAGATGTGTTTTATATATATATATATATATATATATATATATATATATATATGGAGGGTTGCCAGGCATCCATTTTTGGCCCGGTACGGTTGCCAATTTTCTAACTGCACAAAACAGAACACACTTCCCCCACCCCTGCCCTGCCCCTTCCCCAAGCCCCCGCCACTTTCCTGCTCCTTCTGAGGCCCTGCCCCCACTCACTCCAGCCCACCTCCCTCCATCACTTGCTCTCCCCCACCCTCACTCACTTTCACTGGGCTGGGGCAGAGGGTTGGGGTGCGAGAGGAGGTGAGGGCACCAGCTGAGGGTGCGGGCTCTGGGATGGGGCTAGAAATGAGGGAGTGTGGGAGGGGGACTGGAGTGAGTGGGGGCGGGGCCTAAGAGAATGGCCAGGGGTGGGGCAGAGGTGTTCCGTTTTATGCAGTTAGGAAGTTGGCAACCCTGTATATAATGGCACACCAGCCTATCCACAATAAACACCTCCTTCTCTACAAGAAAGAAAAGATTGCAATCAAATTGGCCAGGCATATGAATGATCTCTGCTTCTCACTTCCATGATGTCATACGATGATTTGAGATATTTGAAATATCAGACTCAGATAGCAGTATCAATAGATTATACAGAATATATAATCACTGAAGAAAAATTCCTAGCTACATGGGAATTACTAAGTACATTAAAAGCGGCAAAGAGTCCTGTGGCACCTTATAGACTCTTTGCCACTATTATAGATCCAGACTAACAAGGCTACCCCTCTGATACTTCAGTACACTAAGAAATTTTAGGTATATCCCCTCCCTCCCTTGCTCCATTATATTGTGCGTAAAAGTACCCACAGATAGACACAATGTGTGTCTATGTGAATATATATTTCAGCATTATGCACAGATATTATGAACATGTCCAGCAATCATTAATATTTAGACTCAATATATTCAATACATTTTACTGCCTTTTTGTTGTGCTTCATTAAAACCAGAATGGATAATAAATAGGGCAATTTTCCATGCAAACACAAACACACAACACATCAAACTGAGACTTTTTCCTAAATGAATTATTTTAATATTAAAATACTGTTAACTTATGAGTTTATAATACAATGGCTATTTTCATATACCTATATGAAAATAAATATGTTTGATAGACCTGTATTTCTTCACCCCATAGAGGGGAAATGTCATAGAATTATTTTCACTCCAGCGACTTGCTATGCCTCTGTTTGTGTTATTTACAGTATGTAAGGTCTCATTACCTCAGACTCACCCTTCCTGCAGAGAAACAAATGAGAAGGGACTAAACGAAAACAGCCTCTGAGAGGTTTTCCTCTAGGAGTGCTCTCCAGTTGTTTTTTTGGGAAAGTAGGGCTTGCTCCCCCAATACAGCAGGTAGAGGGACAATCCCAGAAACCTCACAGGACCACTGGAAGCCATAGGATTCTGTAGGCTCAGCGGGAAGCAGAGACTATCGATATCCACATTGGCTCTGGCTCTCTAGCAACCCTGACTGCTCTCCAGCAGCTTGGCTCCTGTGAAGCCACACAGACAGGGCTTCTACAGTTAGTGGCTGCTTTGGGGACCCCTCTTTAATGGGAAACAGTTCCAGCTGTGGGAGAATGGGGGAGAGACAACCTGAGACTGTACTATGGGAGGTGGGGGAAAGAAATTTCCTCAGGGCCAATGGAAGGCAATTCGCATCATCCCTGCTATTTGCCCACTTCTCACCAGTATCCTCATTTAGATCCTAGAGTCATGGAGCCCTTGGAGGTTTCAGGGGAGCTCAGGGGTTAACCCAAAATCAGAGGGCAAAGAGGACTTCCTCACATGAAGGGACTCTTCTGAGCATACATTGTGAGGGTATAATACATTTGATTGCAGATATTTTTCCATCGTACTGTAGCTATCATGACATTTAAATTAATGGCTGTTATATGAATAATGCAAACTCTTCCCCCTCCCCCAGGGGAATTAAATCTTTAATTTGAATAATCTGTAAAATGACTGATGGAACCAAATTAATCTCTAATGTAAATCAATGAATTCGGTCCCCATTTGACTCAAGTCCCTGAAAACTGAGATACAACCGAGCTAAAGAATGATTGGCTTTCCTCTTGTCTTCTTTTAAGTATATAATCAGGCCTTTCTTATTAATTTTAAAATATTTTTAAGGATTGTGTTACCTTTGTGGGTAACACTGGCTAACACTGCACAGAAGCACTGGTGGAAAGAAGTTTCAAGGAGCTTTTCCCTCCCCCACCTCAGCACACTCACTCTGAAGCCAAGCACAATACAGAACTAGTGTCTTTGAGCACTCCTTAATGTCCCCAATTATACTCCATGGACCCAAGGGCCCAAAGACTTACCCTGCCTGACACTGAGAGCTGCTGCTAGCATCTGGCAGCAGGAACAAAAGGGAATATATGATACTCCTTTCTAAAGCAAGTGTAAGGAAATCGGTACAGCACTCGGGTGTCGTGCAGAATCAATGCAAAGGTAGAATGTCTCAGAACAGCCTCGGCAATGCCTGAGGGAGCAAGACCACAATTAAACTGGACTTTCAGTTTTTAAATTCACATCAGAAATCATGAAAAATGCACATATTTTATTGCTGATCACAGAAATCAGATATGCAAAAATTCTATTAAATAATCAACTCTTATCCTCCTGCCAGTGTAGGATCTACAGTAGTCCCCTGACAGACCAGATGACAGATATTAAAACTGATATCAGTTAAAATACCAAGATGATGCAATAATTACTACTATTGCACTTATATATTTTAGATATTCAGGAAATCTAAATACACATTAATTTAGAGGTAGGTAAAGAAAAAATCAACAAATCTATTTAAACAGATAATGAATGAGAGCAGGACTCAGCAACCACTTAACTCAGTGCCAAAACTCCTAGGGTGAGTCTTCATTAGGAAGAAAAGTGTGTTTTTACCTCATGTTGGCTAACAAGTGGTAACTAAGGCTACAGCTACACTAAGAGCTAGGGGTGGGATTCCCCTGCTTGTGTACACGCATTCAGGAAAGCTCTCACCCACCTGAAACTGGTGGGTATGTGCTCAGCCGTGCTTCTGCTTCTCTACACATGCTACCACAGCTACGCTGTTATTTCTACTTGCACTAGTTCAATGAAAGCTAACGTGAGTATGTGTACACAAGCAGGGGAAATCACAACCCTAGCTTGTAATATATAGAGATAGTCTAATATTAGGCAAAAGCCTACTGAAGACACAGGCAGTTTGCTGTGTTAACATGAGTTAGCCAGGTCAATGTAAACCCTACAGTCCCCCATGTTGTTTACCTAGGGTGACCAGATGTCCCTGTTTATAGGGACAGTCCTGATTTTAGAGTAACAGCCATGTTAGTCTGTATTCGCAAAAAGAAAAAGGAGTACTTGTGGCACCTTAGAGACTAACCAATTTATTTGAGCATAAGCTTTCGTGAGCTACAGCTCACTTCATCGGATGCATACTGTGGAAAGTGTAGAAGATCTTATTATATACACACAAAGCATGAAAAGATACCTCCTCCCACCCCACTCTCCTGCTGGTAATAGCTTATCTAAAGTGGCCACTCTCCTTACAATGTGTATGATAATCAAGGTGGGCCATTTGGAGTCTTTCTTATAAGCTCCTATTACCCCACACCCCCATCCTGATTTTTCACATTTGCTGTCTGGTCACCCTATGTTTACCTCTATTTGCTAACACATGAAAATTACAACTGCTTTTGTCATCACTAGGATTTTACCTCAAGTAAGTTACCATGTATTTGCTACATGAAGCTGCAATGCACGTTATTTTGCTAGTAAAGATAAAGCTCTACTGACTTCAGTGGTGAAAGATATGGCTTTGAAATAAGGAATATCCTGCTTGGCCATCTAGAGACAACTTCAGGAACTACTCCCTCCCCTTTTCCGGCTCCAACCAAGATCAATATTATACTGACACTGTCCTCGCAGTTGCTCCGTATATGCATTTATGTAATGACTGGAAAGAAAACAGAAGTAGAATATTAACCCAAGAGGAAAGAATGGCTCCTATGCATTTGTAAATAAGGCTAAATTGTGACTTGTACTACTCACCAACACAAGGAAGTGAAGGGATATACAAAATGAGCTGCATGAGCTACCAGACCTGTCATGACAATGGAAATAGCCAACACATCCTGCCTGCTGGAGAGCCCAGCAAACCCCTCTTACCTATACCTCAGACAAAGAGGAAGCAAGGAGGGAATGTATATCAGAGGGTGTCTCTGAAGTACAATGCCTCCCGAGGCTAAAGAGTGGGAAAGAGACAAACATTTACACATTGTAAATATACATTGCAATGATTGTGTATACTGTAGATCAGGGGTCAGTAACCTTTGGCAAGCGGCCCATCAGGGTAATCCACTGGCGGGCAGCGAGACATTTTGTTTACATTAACGGTATGTGGGCACAGCCCCCCGCAGATCCCAGTGGCTGCAGTTTGCTATTCCCTGCCAACGGGAGCTGCGAGAAGCAGTGGCCAGAATGTCAGTGAACCATGGCCACTGGGAGCTGCAGGGGGCCCTGCCTGCGGAAGGTCAATGTAAACAAAATGAGAGTTACAACATAAACAAAATGAGAGTTAGAGGAATCCTTGCATAAAACCAAACATGCTAAATTTGGATGCAATTAGTTCATAAATAAAGGCACGATTACTTCTATTGAGTATATCACCTGTAAAATCTAGGTCAAAATTGTTCACACCCATTAACTGTTACCCAGCATGGATCTTCAGGCTTTCCAAAAAACTGGAATATATCTCATGATAGGTTTTTGTTGCTGTTATTTCTTTGTTTGTTTTTGTTTGCTTGACTTTCTCGTGACATCAATGATTTGCTTGAAAAAGAATGATTTAGCCGAGGAAAGGTGGAGAAATTTTGCGAGTTAAATCCCACAGTCAAATTAAACGAACTTTTGAGATTCGATTTTCAAAGGGGAGCTGGGCACCTAACTTCCATTGAAACTCAATAGGAGCTGCATGCCTAACTCCTTTAGCCTCTTTGAAAATCAGACCTTAAAAGTAGAGTGTACAAAACAATACTGTGCCTAGAAACTCAATGTGGCTTTAATTTTTCCATATTCTATTTAATATTAAATTAAACACAAATCATTAATGGAAGTGTATGAGAGGTCATTTGCTGCAGAGTTGTTACAGTTTATCATATAAATACATACACAAGAACATTTGAAAACTCAGACCAAGAGTGTAAATACACATTTAGGATCATTGTCTTGATAGAAAGAGACCCTGGAGCCATTACAGTTCATCGTGTAAAAACACAAATATTAATTTAAGTGCTTAATATCCATCCGTAGACCATAAAGACTTCAAGAGCCAATATTGCTTAGTATTGGATATAGAAAAACAACTACATTCAAAAATCATTAAGATAGCAAAGCCAAGCACTTAAAAGTTAGAGAATGCCAGAATTAAGGTTGCCTCCTGATTGTTGGGAAGCTGTCCTGGCCCTCATGTAACTCAAAGTTGCTGCAGGACAGTTCTTAGCTTCCAAATAGTAACTAACTCACTGTAAAAACAAATATTCACTGAAAGCTTGCAGTTTGAAGAGCTGAAGAAATTATAATCTTTGTAGATTTATAAATTGCATCAAAATTTAGATTTTATTTAGAATTTTAACCTTTGAAACCTTGTGAATTTATAAGGATCTAAATGGGCTTGGATCATTAATACAAATTTGACAATGTCCCCTTTTCATAAACTAATTAACAGATGCTGCCACCTTCGCTTGAGTCCTTTGAAACCAAAGGGCAGACTGTAGCTTTACACAGGGAATGAACTATACTTCTGAGTTTAGGAACATGTTTACCCCTGACTCTAGGGGAAGTAGCAAAGTACCATTCACCTGCATTGACTCAGATGTGGTGGTCAGTGCTTTAGGAGGTAGAGTCTTCTCATTCCTCTTGGGTTGCGGGGAGAAGGTAGCAGACGCAGAGCCTAATTTCTGGGTATTCCACACAGGGCGTAAGGAAAGTTTTACTCCCTTTATGCCTCAGCATGGGCAGCACTTACTTTGTGCCAGGGCTGAGCCCCGGCACCTCTAGGCTTGGCAATTTATAGCCCCATCACCTCTGGGCTTGCTGCTTCAGTTATGAATGTAAAGAAATTGCTTGAGCCCTGGTACCTCTTTCATGACAAATTAAGCACTGAGCACAGGCATGTAGGTGACAGCCATTTGAGACTAGTGAGACTTGTAGTAGCACAAGGTACTATTTAGTGAGCCAGACTGACCCCCTTAATCTTACTGGTCAGAAGATCTCACAAGAGTGACTAAAATCCATGGGATTACTCATATGAGTAACTGCTTGGCAGTGTAAGAGTGGTAGTAATAGACCCATAATAATTTTGTTAAAAATAAAAGAAATAACACATCTTCCATCCTAAACTAAATCTTATCCACCTCACCAAAATCAAATATCTTGGCTACTTATAGGGTACAGATTACAGTGTGTCAAGTGTCAGAGTATGATTGAAAGCATGATTTAGACTTGCAGCATGACCAATATCTGCTTCTCCCGAAGTGCATGGTCCTAGTTTACCACTACATTATTTCAGTTTTACCCCAGGGTGATGCTACTGAAATGAACAGAGTTACAACTGTGCAAAATCACAGTAATCCAGTTGCAATCAGCCCCATGGGAGTTATGACCATTGACTTCAGTGGGAACACAGCCCACAATATTTAACTTTTAAAAATATATATTTTTTGTTTATTTATTTCATTGATCTGATATCTTACCACCCACGGTTTGTCAGGTACCCAAATCTCCCACAAGTACTTCGGCATATCTCCAAAATTCAGTGCCTAAAAAGCAAGTAATATTTAAATAAAAAGATGTGTTACTTTTAGTACAGATTTTCAGATATCCCACCACCCGTTGGCCCAGTGTTGGCTAATATATAAAGCAGAAATATGGGCAAATCTCTGGTAGGGGAAGTGAAATAATTCTCTCTTGGGTGTTCAGGCTTCTGAAAGCTTGTATCTTGGTTATCCAAGTACATGCTTGGTAACATTTGAAGTGCTACATCAAGGAACAATTTACTTTCTTAAGGCTGATTTTACAACATTGTGCTATACTTTGCTGCAATCAGGCAACAGATTTTCAAAACAGCAGAGCAGGTTTAGTTTTCTGTTTAGTGAACTACCCACTGAAATTGCTGTCTCATAATAAGAAAAAACTTATTTTTTAATTTAATGCACTATTAAGCTTTTTATTAAGATATTATTAAATCAACCCTGAGACTCTAAAAAGCAAAACCAGCAGATCTTTAAAACTGCAATTAAAGTTGTGTTTAATATGGGAGCATTAATGGATGTTCATGCTCTGTTACCAACTGCTGAATATAAATAGCACTATGTAGTTCAAATCCCCTTTTGGGTGTAGGACTTGGATACCTCAACAATAATCTTAATCCATGTGTGTGGAATGAAAACAGCATCTGTGGAGAAGAAGTTTCCTGGGTTCCAAAAGTTTGCAGAATCTTCAGTGCTGCATATTGCTCTAGGAAATGGCTCTTTGGGTTATTTATTTTGACAACAGATCAGTAGTGCGAGAGTAATTAAGCAGTTGTAAACAGGAAAAAATCATGTACTCTACTTGAGAGGCAAAGGGGGAGCAAGAAATGTATATTTTTATTTTCTCCTCTCTGTGTATTGTGTTGCTCAGATATTCAACTATTATTTTATTAGAAAAGAAGGGCTTCCTAGACGTCTAACATTAGGTTAAGAACACACGTGGAAGTTAGATCACTTCAAATCCACTCTCTACAGAGTGATGATTCTGAATTCCGTACAAACATCTTTGTACAATATATTCAAGGAGGACATTAGTATTCTGTTCAGAATTGTTTGCCCACTTCTTTATCATATGGTAAGCAAGAACATCAGAAAACTTTACGTCAAAAAGTGTTGCCAATCCCAATGGAAAAAACACGTCTGTTCCAAACTACTCTCAGCAGATATCTCGATATCTTACGTGAGTCTTGTGTTCTTAGAGCGTTATATCACAGTTCTTAAAAGCTTTCTGAAAAACCCTGCCTTGAAAGCAGCAAGTCTTCTTAACTATTTATATCCACTTAAAGCAGTTTCCTCTGATACCTGACGTGATGTTTCTGACTAATGTGGGGAGATCCTTTCTTTGCGAAGTAACACCTCATTTGAAAGAAAACTCACTTTAAACCAAAATAATTCTTATGCTCTTTCAATCAAAAGTATTTATGCACTCCATGGAGATTAATAAATATAATTTAACTAAAAAAAAATAAGGCAACTGAAAATGTCTTAAAATACATTCCACATTCAGACGACTTTTTCTCTTGCTGGTATTTTATGTCTCTTAGTCTTTCTACTTGTACAGGTATAAATCAAGTGCAACTCAGCTCAAGTCAATGGAATTACACAGGTATAAAACCACAGAGAGGTGAATCAAGCCAAATGCTGCCTTCAGATAAATTTGTGCAATTCCCACTCACTTGGATAGGAGTTATATGAATATATTTGAAGGTAGAATTTGGCATACGTTATCAAATACATTATCTTAAACTATCAAAACTCCTCTAGAAAGCTTTCAGAATTATTGTTTCCTACAAGTATAATAAAAACAGTAATGTTAATCAGAAAATAATGTATTCCCCCTTCCAGGTAAAGACACTGCAGGGACCATTAACATACAAATATTATATTATATATAATATTTATAAAATGAAACAAATGTTAAATAATATGGGATTATTAAATCTAAAGGACTGTAACCTTACAATCTGCCTTGAGTAAAGGAAGACACATAGCTGCACTGAGAATGTATTATGACCCAAATGTACACTTTCTCCCTTAATCTCCCTTTGCTCTGTGGAGCAGCTTATTTCATTCTGTGTGCTACCTATTTGGCCCCAACAAGGCTGGGGATACACAGTCCCCTTTTGTCTAGACAGCGGAGTAAGAGGGACTTTACTTCTCTGCCCAGATAAATTAAAGCTAGCCCAAGAGGAGAGGAGCGTCTGAGAGAGGCTGACAGTAATGAAAAATAAAACACCTCTAAAAAAGAGTGGCTTTAAAAAAAATAGTGTTAAAAATGGTAAAGGATGGTTAAAGATGGCTGTCATAGCTGCAGATGAGACCCATAACCTAGAGTTCAAGACAGGGAAGACTCAGTCACCTCCTGACCTACAGTGTAATGAGAATCCTTGCATGGTGGTTGTTGTCAAAGAGCACACACTTTTCAGGTTCTGCTGAGGTTCAAGGAGATCTTGAATATATCTAGTTACTTCCCCAGTAGGGGTTTAAAAGCCAGCAAAATTTAAGATACCATAAAACATGTAAGATTTGTACCTGTAGACCACAGTCCACTTTTCTAATCTTTTTCTTTCTGAGTGTGCCTGGCTTTTATAAAATGACATTAGTAAAATCTTTCAGCTGAAATACAGTCGGGCAATCCATTTAATCTAACATTCTCCATCTACAAACAGAAGGGTTGGGAAAATATCCTGGCTGAATATCAATTTGGGGGGGGAAGTGACATAAAATCAGCATCAAGGGTGATGTACGGCAATCCAACAGCAAGGGAGATAACAAGAAGCAGGTCTGCCAACTGCTCTATTTCCCAATAAAATGAGCAGACTGAACCACAGACCTGCAAAATGTCATGAAAACTGTCTACAGCGTCAACACTTTATGCACAAAAGTAAGAGTAAGGGCAGATTAGTCTAAAACTCCCACAATAATCATGCTTTTGTCAGCTAAAAAAACAATACATAGTAAAATCCTGTCCATGCTTTATTTCTAATTATTCTGCATCTTTCTTGTTTTTTAAAGGAGCTCGATCTTGCAGTCCATAAACAGGCAAAGTTCCCAGTAAAATTAATGGAACTGTTGCTAGAGTATGAACAGCAGGAAAAGGTCTTAAATCTTTCTTTTCCATGCATCCATCCATCCATCCAAAAATGTGTAAGAGTTTGAATTTTTTTAGTATATTAAAAAAAGAAATCAGAATCCTGAATTAGGGAGATCTGAATCTAAAAGACAGACAAGTTTCGGATTTTAATCCAAACTCTGTCAAATCTTCCTTCCTCTGGTGAGGAGTTCCACAACTGAGGTCTCAGTGCTGAAAACTGTTGGCTACCTAGACCTGAAAGTCTTAACCTGGGTCTCTTCAGCCAGATCATACAGAGAGATGTGCATAATGCTTGTGGAGTTTAGCAGCCTCAATTCCACAAATTAAATGTCTATGTAAGTTTTACTTAGGCAAAACTCCCACTGAAGCTAAAGGAACAAACATAAGAAATGCTGAACTTGTGTCTCTCGCTGTCATCAATGGGAGTTGCACATGCTCTACTTTTCTGCTGATTTAGGAGGTAAATAGGTGAGACAGATGACACTGTCTGGCTAATGGATAGGCTAGGCGAGTTAAGAGACTTGGAGCTTGTCTACACAGTGCCTTAATGCACAACAGATGAAGTGTAAATTCTAATGAGCACTAGAGTGTTGCGCACTAACCATCCGTGTGGACTCTGCTGGTATGTACTAAAAGTTCCCCAGTGCGCATTATGCAGTCCTGTTTCAAACTGTGCTATGTTAACATACACTAGGGAACTTTTAGTGCACAACAGCAGGGAATGACATGTTGGTGTGCATTAAAATTTACATCCCAGACTAAGGGACCATGCAGACAAGACTTTGGGTTTTATTCCCAGTTCTGCCAGAGTTTTCTATGTGATTTTAGGCAAGTCACAATCTTCCAACCTGGAAGCCTCAAATGAAAAACCAAAATCTATTTTAAGACATCTAAATAAGTGACCTGATTTTTGGAGGTTCCACTGAAGTCAACGCCACTACCTGTGTGAAAATAGGCTTGCAGAATCAGGCCCTTAATTTTCCGGAATCTGATGTCTGTTTACTACTTATCTACTGGCATCATGTACAATATCATCACTCTGAAGACAGATCCAGCTTCCCTATCAGTAAATGCTGTTGGGTATGACCCCACATATATTAAAGGGAATAAAATTATAATATAATAATTAGTAAAACCAAGAGGCATTTTACACAATAGTCTAAGAAGAGACATTAGGTCAGATTTATGGCCAGTCCCTTTCATGGGTAGGTGTGCACAGAGACTCTCTTCATCATTCACCCCTACACTCCAGTGCGGCTAAGCCACATTGCAGTCCTTCAAGTGTCCTTCAAATGGGTGTTAAAATGGATGCACTCACAGGGGTAGTTCTGGGGTGATGAGGCTCTGCACTGCTGCCTACACAGGACTAGTCCTTTATATGCAGATATAAAATCATCTTCATAGAAGGAGACCTTGTCAAAAACAGAGGGAAAAGTTAAATATCCCCCTTTATTTATGGCAAGGAAATAAAAGATCCAAGAAAGAAGGAAAAAATAATAAAATCAAGGAACCTGAATATAGTTGTGCCCTGACATTTTGATACACACAAAAATACCTCCATAATAAGCACTTAATTCAAGGAAAGAACACCGGATAAGCCCTTGCCAATCTATTCTGCTCCTGTGTATGCCAATTGGCATGACCTATACTGTCTTCATCATTCTCTTGCTTGCAACTTGTCTTTATTGTTTGTTCAGGGAGGAATGGACCCCACTGTGCAAGGGAAAAACAACCACCAAGTTTGGTCTATAGAAATTGCAGTATTTTATTGTACAAAAACTTTGGAAAGCCAAAAAAATTGTTTGACATTAAAAGAACCCAACTCCACAGATAAATGTGAAATCAGTTGTGCCTTCTCGTGAACACCACTGCTATCTTGGAACAAATCAGCTGCGGCAGATAGCCATTCATTCAAAGTTGCTTGTTTTCAAAGAGACAAACACACCCACTCACTGTGTTAAAGACAATGTCAAAGGGCGTCAAACACATTTTTCACGAATAAACTTTCCTATGACCTATTGCCTGGCAAGAAATTGCCTGGGATGGTTTCACATTGGTGTTAATGGCAGTTATGGAAGGGAAAGTCCCCCAAAGTGGAGATCTGTTTTGCAGATCTGAGAGAAGCATCTGAACTACAGAAGAAGTATCATGATCCAGTTCCACTTTCAGAGTGTGTTATGATTCCCCTACGTGTGACTGTAGTCTGCCGTGACACTGTAAATCTTACTTTAAGTTACTTCTGTTACTCAGCATTCCATTCCTAACCTACACCCAACCTTCATTCCGGACACCATAAAGTGTCATGTTAATTGCTTTAAAAACCTAAAAAGAAACTAAGACAAAACAAACAAAATAGTAAACACAGACTCAGACTTTAAGACCAGAATGGACCATCATGATTATCTAGTCTGACCTTCTGCATATTTCAGGCCACAGAACCTTGCCCACCCACTCCTTCAATAGACCCATGAACTGTGGCTGAGTTACTAAAGTCCTTAAATCATGAAACCACCATTTACATTAGTTTAAACCTGCAAGTGACCCATGCCCTATGCTGCAGAGGAAAGCAAAAAAACAAAACCAAAAAACGCAGCCCAGGATCTCTGCTAATCTGACTTAGGGGAAAATTACTTCAACCCCAAATATGGCAGCCACTTGGACCCTGAGCATTTTGGCAAGACCGAACATATAGTAACTCAGAGCCTCCCTATCTAGTGTCCCATCACCAGCCAATGGGGATATTTGCTAGTTGCAGTCCCAGGTCAGCCATATGCCATTGTAGGCAGCCTCGTCAAACCATCCCCTCCATAAACTTACCAAGCTCAGTCTTGAAGCCTGTTTAGGGTTGCCAACCCTGCAGGATTGGCCTGGAGTCTCCAGGAATATGTCCAACCAAAATTGGCAGCCCTAAGCTAGGTTTTTTGCTCCCTGGCTCCCCTTGAAGGGTGTTCCAGAATTTCACTATTCTGATAGTTAGAAACCTTCACCTAATTTCAAGCCTAAACTTGTCAATAGCCAGTTTCTCTCTCAAGGTCTTCCACTGTTGCAACCCTTCTGTTCTTATTCCCCCTTTTCACATTTGTTTATTGTCTATGTAATGTCTAATTAAGACTAATCCTGGAATGAGGATTTATCTTTTTAGGTGTGGAAAGCTTCATCACAACTGTGGCACTGAATACATGTGAAGGTTATTTTGAGGCTTTTTCTTATTTGGGGCACAAGAAACCTAAATACATTCAATTCTGAAGGACAGCACTTGGTAATTCTGAACTAAGGATTCTTTGTTTATTTTTAATTTACACTTTAAAGAATTAGGTTCAGGTTAAATATACCTATGTCTGTAGCCTGCGTTGTGCAGGAGATCAGACGAGACGATCATAATGGTCCCTTCTGACCTTAAAATCTATGATTCTATGACTGAGGAAGGGCTGCAAGATGTGGCCCTCTATGAACAAAAATAAACTGTATTCCAGCCAAGGAGATACTGTGAGGCACTATGTGAAATACATTAGTGTTTTCAATCTGCTTCAAAAGTGATGCATTCTAGATTCCAAAAGACACAATCACAAGTGGCATGCCTGTTGGTTGTCTCAGGCAAAAAGAGGTGAAGGATTCAAACTGCTCTCTAGCCCCTTGAGACTGACCCTCAAGATCAGGGTTGGCATACACTCTTGCATCAGTGTGAAGAAGTTTGCATTGCTGGGCACTGCACTGCACCTGGGATAAACAGAGGACTTTAGCCTCCAGTGTTGTCAAATCTATCACCTTTCACTAGTATAAGTTTCATTTAAAATTGGAAGCAGTGGAGGCTATATACGGATCTGCTATTTGAAGGCATATCAGCAGTCAGGAAAAGCTACAGTAGTTCTGACACCATAAGACACTGACAAACCCAAATGCCCTAAAAGAAAAAAGGAGCACGCCTTTGAGACTGTACACTCCCCATAGCCCCCGCAAGTGTTTTACCCATAGCAGTAGCAGCACATTCTTCAAGAGAAGCTTATCCCTTCAGAAGCAATAGCAATCTCTCTTGCTCTCGCATTCAGAGAAGCAATTTGCTATGCTGAAAAAGAGAAAGGTCATTTCTTTACACCTCAGAAGAGGGCTGCAATGTGATAGGAAGACTATCAGGTATGAAATGCTACATTTTGCTAGAACCCCAAAGGAAGCCAGGATTCAGCTGTAAAACTGGCACTATGACTCAATGCTCTAATTTATCCCAGTTTAGTGCATTGACTCTACTTAGTACCATGAGCTAGAATCCCAGCTGAGAACAAAAATGGACAGTCAGACTTCCTGGATCTCATTTACAGAGGTGGCAGGGTCATTCCAAGTTACTAAAAGAGTGACAACCTTGGGCGGTGTGCACGGATGGTACAGAGAGAGAAAGACAGTCATAGTATGTGAATTACCCTTCATTATCAGATAAAGTACGGATATACTTCTGATCCAGGAATGAGGATACGCAGTCTACTGTGACAGGTTTTGTTTTCCCACCATAAAACAGCGGTGCCAAAGCAATCATACTGATGACCCTTGGGATATAGGGGAGATAAATCAAGTCTCAGAAAGAAACTCAGAAATTGTTCTGATTACAGTGCCTAAGGAACAATTGATTGAACCCTCCCTCAGCAACTTTTTCCCCATCACAAAATGGAAAAATATTTTGTCAAGATTTATCTAAAGGAGCTGCATTGTTACAGATGTTCCTTTTCAATTATTCATACATTCTGTTTCTGGTAAATCTTATCTGATTCTCTCTTCTTTCTAAATGTCATGAGTTTTACCCTGGCACTTGCACTGATGTTAACATTTGAAGGGGGAAAAAAGACTGTATTTAAGTTTAATAGAATTCATATTTAATAATGTAGTCAATAAAGTCAGACCACTTAATCAGTACAGGCTGCTCTACTCTGGACACTAAAACGCCTTAAATGAAGTATGTTGATCCCATTATACATTATTCACCCATTATTTCTGACCCTAAAGACGAAAAATAAAAATTAACACCTTCCAGACTACACTTCATCAATAAATATGGCTGCTCTCTTAAATAAATGAAATGGCCTTCAGTTGACTTAACAGTGTTTTGCTCTATAAAACTGAAGTTTATCCTAAGGTGAAAATAGAGGACAAGAAATAAAAGCAAACTGTATTTGCATCATTTCAGGTTCTTCTAAAGAAAGAGATGACAAGTACCAAGCTGAATCAAAGGGTGTGAAAGCCAGCTAGTTCTACCATCCTACACTAATCCTGACATTACCAGCATTTGATTTGTATCAGTGAGTATAACAATATAATGTAATTAGTAATGGTAATATGACTGCAAATAGTATAAACAGCATTGCTCCACTGCCTTTAAATTAGTTTTGTAAGCATGTTAATAATATACCATCAAGCATCAATACAAATCCTTGACAGCCCCACGAAAAGAGATTGTGCATGTCTAAGCAATTTTCTCATACACAGGTTTTCTTTAGAAAACATGTTGTCAGTATTCCATTAGCTCAGGGGAGTGTATACACAAAAGAAGCTCTGCTAAAGAAGTTTGATTGCTAGCCAAGAAAGCATCTGTTCAATAGCCTGTGTTTACTGCTGACTGGGATGGGGTTATAGGTGTCACTATGTCCAGAGAATTTCTGCTTTAAAGAAATGCTGCTGTTCAGTGAATACATTTCTCATCCCCCTGATAGGTGCAAAAATTTCCCTTGGACAATATTTACACACAACCTGCTCAATGTGACAGGCTCTTCTTTGTTGTCTGCCATGTTTCAGCCATGGTGTGTGTGTGTGTGTGTGTGAGATACATTCATACACACACAAAACCTAGTAAGGGCCTGATCCAAAGCCCACTGAAGTCAACAGGAGTCTTTCGACAGTTTTCCTTGGGACTTCAAGCAGGCCCTAAATGTGAAACACTCAAAAACAGAAAAACAAATGTATTTATATTGTTTTGCTATATTTCCTAATAGTGAATTCAGAGTTCCCTAATTCTATGAGTGCATCATTATGGGCAGAGCTAGAAACACCACCTTTGCTTAAGGTTTGCTAAACATTATATATTAGAAGCATTCTGGATGCCTTAGCATGCAGTCTATGAAAATCATATAACTGCAGCTTTAGCATTCACATACATGCCTGAAATATATTGTCCATTACACCCATATTTTTATTAAAGGAATCTTAGGGCCCAACCTTTAACTCATGTGAATAATCATTACATGAATAATCACATAAATATCAAGGGACTATTCATTCACATAATTAAGGGTTTGCAGGACTGGTCCTGAAGTATTGTTACAACAAAGCATTGGACATTCATTGTTCAAAGCTCTTTTCCAATTTGTCTGTCAGTGAGCCAGATTTATTCCATTTCAATTATGTAAAAACTATGTGCTAAATCTGGCATACAGCGTGGGTATGAGTAGGTTACTTGCCTTACCATTGTGCAGTAGCTATGCTATTATAATGAAGACATGTTCTTGTTTGTGGACCCAGGTTAAACTGATTTTTAAAGAAATTATTTTCATTCCACCCTCCACCAGCCTGACTAAAATGTAGGCAAAGTTAAGGGGGACTTTAGCCTTAAAGTAGTGTGTGTGTGTGTGTGTGTGTGTGTGTGTGTGTGCGCGCGCGCTTATATAAACAGCGCTCAAAAGTTAGGAAGTATGAATATTGAGGTAACCTCTGCCTCGCTCAAATGTTGGCAGATTTTTAGAAGGATCAGTGGTGCCTACAGCCACACATGCACTAAGCACAGTGCATACCATTGGGAGGGGCACCATGCCAAGGCATCAGCGTGCCCAATGGCAGCAGTGAGGAGGATCAGTGCTGGCTGCTCCACTGCCCACTCAGATTTGGCCCCACAGGGCTGCGTACCAGGTCGGAATGCCTCTTACTTAATTTTGGCCCTGACATACACCTGACACAATGCTGTGGCTGTAAGGCCAAGCCTCAGCAGCACTGATCCCCCTCCCTGCACACCAGGTTGCCATGCCACTCAATTTTGGCTCCGCCACCCCATCATCATGACCGAGAGGCCATGTGGAACAATTTGAGTGGGGAGAGGGGCAGACAGCATCTGCGCCAGCCCTCCCTCCAGGGACCTGCCCAGCCTTGCCCTGCTTCCAGCAGCCCGTGTCCTCTGTTCTACCTGAAAGATATTCTTATTGACAGTCTCAAGACTGACAGACAATCAAATGCCCCTACAATGGAGCCAGCCAGGAGAGGGGCAGCAGGAGTCCTGGGGCAGACCATGACACCAAGGTTGCAACCATGCCACACTTATGCCAGAGCGTGGGAGCAATAGAACTTCTCAACAAAATGGCTGTACAAATTTTATTTTTAATATGGGCAAAACAGTCCCCGCCCCAACCCCATTCTTGGAAACAATTGAAACAATTTAAATGAAATTTTCCCCACAACATGTCACCTTGAGGCAGGCACCCATAATAGAAAATTTCAGGGCAAATGGTGAAAGCTTGGTAACGTTATAAGTAACTGTAAATGTAGTTTTATAATGTCAGGCAACCTTCACTCTCTCTCTCTCACACACACAAAGTATTTTCATTTGATTCATGATGTAGAGCTAAAGGAGTGCATATTTCCAGTACCAATATGACAGCACATACTTTCTTGAATGGCATTTTATTATGATCAGAACATGAAGATCTTATTGTCAAGCAGTCTTCAAGTTTACATTATTTGTTCACTACTGGATTGGGAAGAGAGATGTAGGTTTCCTCTAGTGTATAATCAATGTCAGGAAACATCCATTTCAGAAAACTTTAGGAGGAGATAAGAATCCAAGAGTTTTGAAAAGCATGAAGCTTTAAGGCTCAACAATTGCAGGTGAACTCACAAGTTTAAGCCCAATTTTCAGGTGAAAAGCTCTTGAAAGCTGAGCTCTCAAGCTGTTTGAATGTCTGGACAGAGTTCTCCTTTTATTTGTTTTCTGCAGTACATGTGAAAGATGAACTTTTAGGCTAAACTGCTGCCTAAGAGATAAGCTGTGATGATACAAGCACAACAAATTCCCAGAGCACCTCTGTTTTCGCACCAGAGAGACTGAACAGAACAATCGTAAGAAACAATTCTGGTGCCCTAACCCTCCAGACAAGAACACTCTGAAGACATATTCATTTAAAATATGAAATCCTATTCTTTGAACTTTTGTTCCCCCCTGTATTCTCCCAACTCTACTTGTGACTTACTGCCATCTTACTCAGGGAAAACCACAATGAAGTTAATGGGAGTTTTGGGAGAGTAATGAGTAAAGGACGGTCAGATAGGACACAGTGTGTGGTCAAAGAAACAATATTTATTTATGTAATAGCTTACATTTGTACATATTACAGGAATCTAAACAAGACCATTCCTAACCTTAACAATTCAGAATCTAAGAGCCAAGTTATGGCTGGCTGGTTACTCCAGAGATGTGTATGTTTAGGGTAGGTGCTCCCTTTGTCCCATCCCACTGCTCACTTTCTCAGTCAATGAGGTGGATACAGTATGGGGACAACTGGTTGTTGTTGATGGAAGTTAAGGGTTTGGCAAGAGCTATTTCTCACAGCATATAGTCCAATGCCTCTGTCGTCTTTATGTCTTACAAAACCATAATGCTTTAAGTAAGCATTCTTGGGCAGTAGGCTGCAACTATCTGCTTCTGTTGCTAGTACTTTCTCTGTTGATGCATAACAGAGAGATAAGAACAGTCATCTGGGGTCAGACCAATGGTCCATCCTGTCTTCTGACCATAGCAGATGCTTCAGAGGGAATGAACAGAGCAGGGCAGTTTCACATGATCCAATCCCTGTTGTCCAGTCCCAGCTTCTGGCTTTTGGAGGCTTAGAGACACCCAGAGAATGGTGTTGTGTCCCTGACCATCTTGGCTAATAGCCATTGATGAACCTGTCCTCCAAGAACTGATCTAATTCTTTATTGAATCCAGTTATAGTTTTGGCTTTCACAACATCCCCTGGCAATGAATTCCACAGGTTGACTGTGTTGTGTGAAGTACTTCCTTATGTTTGTTTTAAACTTGCTGCTTATTAATTTCATTGCATGACCCCTGGTTTTAGTGTTATGTGAAGAGGAAAACTGCACTTCCCTAATCACTTTCTCTACACCATTCATGATTTTTATACACTATCATATTCCCCTTTAGTCATCTCTTTTATTAATCTCTCCTCGTATGGAAGCTGTTCCATTCATTTTCTATTCATTTTCATTGCACTTCTCTGTACCTTTTCCAGTTCTTCAGTTCTAATAGACCAGAACTGCACATAATATTCAAGGTGTAGGCATACCATGGATTTATATAGTGGCATTATGATATGATTTGAAAGGTGGGAATTGAGAATAGGATGCAGATTAGAGATAACCTAGGCATGGCCCAAATTCTAAATGACTGCCTCCATTTTTAATGAGGGTAAGGAAGATCTTAGGGGTAGTGGAAGGTTGGCTAATGGAAATGAGGATGTCAAAGTAGAAACTACAACATCTGAGGTGGAAGTCAAACTCAACTAGTTTAATGGGACCAAATCTGGGCACCTGGATCATCTCCATCCAAGAATATTAAAGGAAATGGCACATGAAATTGCAAGCCTAATAGCAAGGATTTTTAATGAATCTGTAAACTCAGGGGTCAGACCCAGGAATGGAGAATTGCTAATACAGTGCCTATTTTTCAGGCAGGGAAAAAAGTGATCCAGGAAAATAGAGGCTCATTAGTTTGACTTCAGTTGTATGCAAGGTCTTAGAACAAATTTTGAAAGAGAGAGTGAAGGATACAGAGGTGAACAGAAATTGGGATAAAACAAAACACAGTTTAACAGAAGGTTCCAGACCAGCCTCATGCCTTTAAGATAATTAATTTTTTAGACAAAGGAAATACAGTGGGCACAGGCACTGACTTTCTCATTTCTTCAGGGGTGCTCGACCTCTGCTCCACCCCAGACCCCACCCCACCCCTTCACCCAAGTGTCCACCCCTGCCACGCCTCTTCCTGTTCCTCCCCTTCTCTCAAGCGTGCCCTGCCCTCACTCCGCCCCTCCCTCCAGCACTTCCTGCCCACTGCTGAACAGCTGATTCCTATTGGATGACCTTAAAAACAGGAATAATAGAAATGAAATTTAATAATGAAAAGTGCAAGGTCCTGCACTGAGGGACTAACAACAAAAAATTTTGCTAGAAGCTGGGGACAGATCAGTTTTAAGCGACAGAGGAGGAGAAAGATCTGAGTGTATTGATCAGCCACAGGATTACTATAAGCCAGTCATGTGATGCAGCCGTGAAAAAAGCTAATGCAATCCTAGGATACATCAGGCAAGATATTTCCAGTAATGATAGGGAAGTGTTATTATACAAGGCACTGGTGAAACCTCATCTGGAATGCTGTATGTAATTCTTGTCACCCATGTTTAAGAAAGGTGAATTCACCCTGGAACAGGTGCAGAGAAGGGCTAGTAGAATGATCAGAGGAATGGACTACCTACATTTAAGAGGAGACTTAAGAAGTTTGGCTTGTTTATCCTAACCAAATGAAGGCTGATGGGAAATATGTATTTATAGAGCTCAATCACAGACAGATAAGTAATTTTATTTAAACACCAATGTTCGCACCAGAACAGAGATATAAACTGGCCATCAACAAGTTTAGGCTTGAAATTAGACAAAGGTTTCTAACCATCAGAGGAGTGAAGTTCCGAAACAGCATCCCAAGAGGCATAGTGGAAGCAAAAAACCTCACCAGGTTTCAAGACTGAATTTGATTAGCTTATGGAGGCGATGGTAGCCTACAATGCCATGTGACCCGTCTTCAACTGCTTATAGCCAGTATATCCAATGGCTGGAGATGGGACACTAGATGGGGAGAGCTTCCAGTTACCAGAGAATTATTTCCCAGGGGTCTGCCTGGTGGGTCTCATTGACATGCTTGGGGTGTAAATGACTGCCATGTTTCAAGTGCATAAAAGGTTGTTACAAGGAGGAGGGAGAAAAATTGCTCTTCTTAACCTATAAGGATAGGACAAGAAGCAATGGGCTTAAATTGCAGCAAGGGTGGATTAGGTTGGACATTAGGAAAAACTTCCTAACAGTCAGAGGGGTTAAGCACTGGAATAAATTGCCTAGGGAGGTTGTGGAATCTCCATCATTGGGAATTTTTAAGAGCAGGTTGGACAAACACCTGTGAGGGATGATTAGTTAATACTTAGTCCTGCTTTGAGTGCAGGGGACTGGATTAGAAGACCTCTCGAGGTCCCTTCCAGTTCTATGATTCGGGGTCAGGAAGCAATTTTCCCCATGTCAGACTGGCAGAGACCCTGTTTTGATTTGTTTTTTGCCTTCCTCTGCAGCCTGAGGCACTGATCATGTGCTGGTTTAAAACTAGAGTAAAAGGGTAGATTCTCTGTAACTTGAAGTGTTTAAATCCTAAATTTGAGGACTTCAGTAACTGAGCCAGAGGTTATGGGTCTATTACAGGAGTGGATGGGCGATATTCTGTGGCCTGCAACATAGGTTTCTACAGGTATGTTAGCAACAAGGAGGTCAGGGAAAATGTGGGACCCTTACTGAATGGGGGAGGCAAACTAGTGACAGATGATGTCGAAAAAGCTGAAGTACTCAATGCTTTTTTTGCCTCTATCTTCACAGACAAGTTCAGTTCCCAGACTCTTCTCTCGGCAGCACAGTATGGGGAGGAGGTGAGCAGCCCTCAGTGGTGAAAGAACAGGTTAAGGACTATTTAGAAAAAGCTGGCCATGCACAAGTCCATGGGGCCGGATGCAGTGCATCCGAAAGTGCTGAGGGAGCTGGCTGATATGATGGCAGAGCCATTGGCCACTATCTTTGAAAACTCGTGGTGATTGGGGAAGGTCCTGTACGATTGGAAAAAGGCAAATATAGTACCCATTTTTTAAAAAAGAAAAGGAGAATCTGGGGAACTACAGACTGGTCAACCTCACCTCAGTTCCTGGAAAAGTCATGGAGCAGATACTCAAGGAATCCATTTTGAAGCACTTGGAGGAGAGGAAGGTGATCAGGGACAGTCAACATGAATTCACCAAGGGCAAGTCACGCCTGACCAACTGATTGCCTTCTACGGAGGAGATAACTGGCTCTGTGGATATGGGGAAAGTGGTAGACGTGATATACCTTGACTTTAGCAAAGCTTTTGATACGGTTTCGCACAGTATTCTTGCCAGCAAGTAGTGAGATCATAGGGCTCAGCAGGCAGTGATCAATGGCTCTATGTCGAGTTGGCAGACGGTATCAATGGCTCTATGTTGAGTTGGCAGACGGTATCAAGCAGAGTGCCTCGGGGTAGGTCCTGGGGCTGGTTTTGTTCAACATCTTCATTAATTATCTGGATGATAGGATGTATTGCACCCTCAGAAAGTTCGCGGATGACACTAAGCTTGGGGGAGAGATAGATATGCTGGAGGGTAGGGATAGGGTCCAGAGTGACCTAAACAATTTGGAGTATTGGGCCAAAAGAAATCTGATGAGGTTCAACAAGGACAAGTGCAGAGTCCTGCACTTAGGATGGAAGAATCCCACTGCTACAGGCTGCGGATTGACTGGCTAAGCAGCAGTTCTGCAGAAAAGGACCTGGGGATTACAGTGGATGATATGAGTCAACAGTGTGCCCTTTTTGCCAAGAAGGCTAACGGCATATTAGTCTGCCTTAGTAGGAGCTTTGCCAGCAGATCAAAAGTAGTAATTATTCCTCTCTATTCGGCACTGGTGAGTCCACATCTGGAGTATTGTGTCCAGTTTTGGACCCCGCCCCCCCAATACAAAAACGATGAGGACAAATTGAAGAGAGTCTAGTGGAGGGCAATGAAAATGATTAGGGGGCTGGGGCACATGATTTATGAGGAGAGACTGAGGGAACTGTACTTATTTAGTCTGTAGAAGAGAAGAGTGACAGGGGATTTGATAGCAGCCTTCAGCTACCTGAAGGGGAGTTCTAAAGAGGATGGAGATAGGCTTTTCTCAGTGGTGGCAGATGACAGAACAAGGAGGAATGGTCTCAAATTGCAGTGGGGGAGGGTCTAGGTTGGATATTAGGAAAAACTATTTCACTAGGAGGGTGGTGAAGCACTGGAATGGGTTACCTAGGGAGGTGGTGGAATCTCCATCCTTAGAGGTTTTTAAGGCCTGGCTTGACAAAGCCCTGGCTGGGATGATTTAGTTGGTGTTGACCCTGCTTTGAGCAGGGGGTTGGACTAGATGACCTCCTGAGGTCTCTTCCAACCCTAATCTTCTATGATTCTATGCAGGAGGTCAGACTAGATAATCATGATGGTCCTGTCTGGCCTTAAAAAGTCTATGATTTGCCTTAATACAAAGGCTAAAATAGTGAAATGGTATTTCAGTCTTTAAATAGTTTAAATACATCAACTTGAAACAAATCATTCTTTTTGTTGGTAAAGTAGTACTCAAATTAGAGGAGAAAAATAAATCAATATTGAGAGTTTTGGTTTTCAAACACAATTCTTTGAATGGCAGCATTACCAAACACCTGCACGACATCTTTCATTTCAATGACAACAAAAATATTGTACTAAAAATTACTCTCATTTACATATTCCCCTTTCGCATGAAACAATCATACAAAGATTCATCAGGAGTTGGGCTGGGATGCTACTGTTAAGGCTATTGCAATAACAAACTTCCAACATATTAGTTAAACGAGTTTCATATTATATTGACTTTAGCATCACATCACAAAAGCCAATATAATTGGAGAGCTGATAAAAGGCTTTTAACATGTAGTGCTGTGTTAACTCTGAAACTCAGTATGATTTTAGCATTTTCATAGTTCATATCAATATCATATGAAAACATTAGCACACTGATGAAATTAGAAATCATTTTATCATATCCATTACTTTTTTCAGAGATTTTACAATAGCAAAAACTATAGAACTGACATCGGTGTAAAGCCTGCAAATTTTGGTTTTATTGATTTCCCCCCTCATATTCTATCCGCAAAGGAAAAAAAAACAAAAAAAAAACCCCATCATGCTTCCATCATAAACACATAAAAAGAAATCCCTGCCCTTGCATTTAAAAATCACAAGCAACTAAAATAGCAGGCGTTAGTAGTCACGAAGTCTTTTACTGTTTTATTGGATAACAATAAAAAATTAGCCAAAGCTATTTTATTTTAAAAGCAGCACTTTTGCTGCCAAAGAATCACGTGCAAAGAAACCTCTTTTAAAAATTGTATTTTAGATATGCATTTTTCTGTTTTAGCACAGTTTGGTAATTTTGCAGGCACAAACAATACTACATTTGTCGCTTTGCTTTGATTCCCCCCACCTCTACCCCCAAAACAGCATCATCAGTGTGCATCATCTAGTGGTGTCATAACATTTAGACAAGACCCAACACTCTATAATCGTTTAGAAACTGCTGCAAGCTTTGAACAGAAATGCAAAGAAAACTAAATAGCTCACAAATAATATAAAAAGTTTAAGTAAAATGAAACAGATGAAAACTGTTGATGAAATCACCTCTCCTGAGTTCCTTTTCTTAAAAAAAGCTATATTGTTTTGTTTACATTCTTCTGTGAGGCAAATCAAAATGCCTATATTTTGAATCAACACCCTGCTTCCACTGAGGTCAATGGCAAAACTCACACTGGCTTCAAAGAGAAAAAGATCTAGACATGCACAGTTTTCTGTGATAAGTGATAGTTATGGATCGCAGGTTTTTACTTACTGAGATTTATCAGTCACCACTGAAATGAAAACAGGTACTAACTCCACTGAATAGAGTCTGTTTTTGGCAGCCTGTACCGTCAAGAGGAAAGACTATTCTCAATGAATGGTAAAGTGGTGATATGAATGGGTGAAAAAAAAAAATACACAGCCTTTTCAATATCTGTGGCAGCTAGAAAATGTGATAAATGTAAAGTTTTCAGGTCACATCTCTGGCTCCTTTGAGCTACCCTGGGGGTGCCATGCATGTAAAGCTGGTTTAAGCAGCCAACTGCTGAGAATCTCAGGTTACATAGCCCGTTTTACACTCCCTCCCCACCCCCTCACCTGCCACCCCCAATCTGTTGGCATATAGGCCATTCTGGAGGACCAAGGAGGTTAAGCAGCGCACGCTATCCTCCAACAATCCCCCGAATGTGCAAAGGCTATTGTGGCTGTTACCAGCTGTTATAATTCAAAACCATCCTGAAGCTGCTGTAAGTGGCATCAGGGAAGAAATCAGCACCAGTTACCCCCAAAGGATGAAGGAAGTGCAAAAGTGGGTTAAAGCCAGTTTACACCCTCCTTTTACCAAGTGCTAGCACTTCTAAGGATCTGGCTAAGAGATTAAAGCACGCATTTAGACCATGAACAGTGCTGTGAAAAGAAGAGTCAAAACAGCAACAAAGCAGCACTCTAAGAGTCTTAAGGGTGAAATGTCCACTGTTGAGAAGAAAACACTGAAGTTTTTGTTATGGTTGTTAATATTAAATTTTTACATTGACCAACTAGTGGTAGCATTATATCTGTCTGACATAATTGTAACCACTATATACAGAATGATTTCTATAATTCAGCCTGCTGCTGCATATCATTTAAAAACAAAGTTTTGTTGAATCCAAACAGTTTCACAATACATATGGTTTGATATAAGTGCTAGAACGAGAATGTGCAAAAGTGGGAATATTTTGTAATATTTTTAAGAGTCCTGTTTGTGCCTCAGTTTCCCCTATGTGTTACATCAGGGATCGGCAACCTTTGGCACGCAGCCCATCAGGGAAATCCGCTGGAGGGCCGGGATGGTTTGTTTACCTGCAGCGTCCACAGGTTTGGCTGATTGCAGCTCCCACTGGCTGCGGTTCACGGTTCCAGTCCAATGGGGGCTGCGGGAAGTGGCGGAGACCGAGGGATGTGCTGGCCACCGCTTCCCACAGCCCCCATTGGCCTGGAATGGTAGACCACAGCCAGTGAGAACTGCGATCGGCCAAACCTACAGATGTTGCAGGTAAACAAACTGCCCCGGCCTGCCAGCAGATTTCCATGAAGGGTCACGTGCCAAAAGGTTGCTGATGCCTGTGCCACATGCTTACCCAGTGAATGGAAGGGGACTCTTTGCTCTCTCGGGAGGCTGAGACACATAGGTGTGGGTGTCACCTAGCTGTGTGGGCCTTAGTCTCCATATCGCTGAACCATCTGAGAAAACAATGGCAAATCCAGTCGCCAGGACATTGACACCTAGCAACCAAATTCCCAGAGGGACATGGACTTCCGACCTCTCCTTAGAGAAGCTCAAGCTGAACAATATCCCAGGTCCTTATCAAAGGATAGGAGAGGTATGAGGCGGGGGATAAAAGTCGGCTGCTAGAAGAAGGGGGCTCTCACCTGGATTGAGACAAATTAAATCAGACAGAGAGACAGACAGAGTTTGAACCAAGGGGTTCACAACAGATTGCTGGGCTCTGCATTAACCAGAATGGACTATGTCCTAACCTTCAGTTGACTAATAAATCCTATTGTTCTGACAACGCTGTGTGAGCGTCACTGCAAATGCTGGGTGAGGTGCATTAATCCCTGAAGAGAGTACAAGTGTCCATCAGCAGTCTGTCTCAGTTGGACTCACTGAATGGAGCTCACAGTGTGAAGCAGGAGTGCTGATGGCTCAGTCTGAGGAGGCGGTGAAGTCGCGTGTGGTGTACGCTTGAGAGGGTCTGGCACACTGAAGGGGTTCCTCCTACAGACTGTTCCAAAACTGTTCCCTAGCATCAGTCCTGTGGCTGTGACAGAGAACACAACATGACTAGCTTGCATATAACAAACCGGTGGCTGCACAAAGAGACACACCATGCATTGTCTTCAGGGATAGATTTTTTAAACTTCAGCATTAAAAGCACAAGCATGTATCACATGAGACAAATGAGGAACAGATGTTTATCCTCTTTGCTATCCACCCACCTCAGAGGCATGACTGCATATGCTTAGTCAATATATTGCATTGGCCCCACAGTGGACACGGCTTATGTGAAAAAAGAAAAGGAGTACTTGTGGCACCTTAGAAACTAACAAATTTATTTGAGCATATTTATTCATGAGCTACAGCTCACTTCATCGGCTTATGTGAAGTATTTGAGGTCTACAAGAGTTTAAGGCCCTGATCTGGCAATTTGCCATATTCTCATTGAGCCTCAGTGAGTTCAGTGAGGCTCCAAGCAGATGCAGGGGTGACCCAATATGTACTGAATTGCAGGATCAGGGCCCCAAAACATATTTTGGTTGTCATTTTGTAACCACAGATCATCACAGAGGACGGAATCTCAAACCTCTGCCCCAAAAGCACATGCCCCTCACATTAGAGTTAAAGGAGTAATGAGATGAACTGTTAGTAAGTTGCATTCTCTTATTTATCCTCTGTGGAGGCAAACAGGCTCACACACCTGCACTTGTGTTACAATTGCAAAATGCTCACACAGTGCGAATTTGCTTGGTTTCAGGTTTTGTTACGTCAAACCTTAGAACAAATTTGTCACTGTTTTAACGATTCTCCTTTGCGTTTTTTTTTAAACCTATTGGTTTAAACTGACCTAGCCCAGCTACTTACTCTTCTGGATTATTTCTTTCACAAACTAATAAATGTTACATGATCATCTCCTTTGCAAAGGAGCATGCACAGGAACAGAGGCTGTCTACAGCTGAACTGAGGCAAAGATGGCATTTTCCTTATGTCATAGGATAAGCAAAATGCTTCAAAAGAATTTGCCTCCACTGTAATGTCTCCTGTTTTCTGTCCTCAGCCTTAAACCTGCACAACATCCATCCATGATTGCACTTCATCCTATCAGACCATGATCTAGCTATGGTGAGTAGCACATTTGTGACTTATGTACCTGATTATTCTGCTCATCATTATATGCAGGAACAATCCTAAAATTCTCCCATTGGTACAAAATGAAGCAACCCATCTATTTTGCAGCATAGATCACTGCAAGCACAACACCCACATGCTCTGCTCTCTGCACAAGCACTCTCTTTAATACACAGTTCAGCTGAAGGTTTCTGTCTCTATATTCATCACATTAACTACTTGAGAAATCCTCTCTCCCACTATGATGTTCTGGAACATCTAGGTTCAAGTGAAGCCAACAAGAGTTAAGAATGACCCTAGACCTCATTACTTTCACAACTAAATGCAAAAACTTGACTTAGCTTTCCTTTGACAAGTTCCTTCATATATACACAGAGAGAAACTCGCTCCCACAAACCCAAACAAACCTTAGAAACTAATCCAACTGTTTGTTTTTAAACAGGCTGGAAGAAAAGGTATTTTATTGCTATTTCTATTTTTAAATGGTTGGGAAGTGCTCAGACATTACAATACCTGGAGCCATAGAGGTGCATGGCGAGATACCCAATCTACCTTTGCCCCAGTCTCATTTTCTGTCAGTCATTTTTCTCTACTCAGTTTCATCTATTATATTATCTACAAATATAATTCCAATAACTGAATCTCCTTAATGTCATGTCACCAAACAGCTGCTAAGTATACTCCTAGGAAGAAGTACACAAATAAATCCTAAAATAACAAAGTAGTAGCTGCATCTGAAAAACAAACAAAAAAAAATGACTGCAGGTTTTTTTGTTTTTTAAAGACCAAACACTACCTGGGTCTTTCCCCACTCAACTAAAACAAACAAAACCAGCCTCACCCATACAAGAGTGATACACAGCTCTCAAACTAAATTGCCGGGGAAGGTAGGTTGTAGGAGTAAGAAGACAACACAGCATCATCATCCTGTGAAGTGAAACTTGTTATCTAAAAGCCATACAGGTGAGTGAGTGCCTCACAGGGTTTCAGAAATGCATGAACTTGGTATTCTGAAATCACTTTTTCACCTCTGGATAAGGCAGAATCTGTGACTCTAGCTCTCATTTTGTTTCTAAATCCAGTCTCATGCACAGCTGAAGAAAGAGGTCTTGTCGCAGTGTGACTCTAAGGTCCCCAAATTCTTGTGGAGATTTCATTTGCAGGATTAAAGCTTTTAAAGCCCATCACTTGATGAGCAGTAGAAGCCTGATCTTACAGCCATTGCTGAATAAAATGGCAAATTTTTGTGTTTTGATCTCATCTTGCTGAAGCAGATCCAGTAATCTCTGCCATATATAACATGTCTCAAAGGAGATTTTATTCTCTTAGGCTGTTCTAGGGGGCACTTACGCCATTTTTAGATGTTACTAAGCCCTAAGATATTCAGTCTTTTGAGTCAGTGAATTTATACTAAGGGAGTGCTTTGTAGCTGAGGGTTCAGGAGGGTTTTGTGTTAATTTACATTTCGGCCCCACTGGTTGGTAATTCAAAAACATTTGTAGACACTCCGTATTGAGCTTTTATGTTGCAGTAAAAACAAACAAATTTCTCCAATCCTAACCACCTTTCTAGAACACTGACGGGTCAGACTGGCCCCGCACGGGTACCGCAGGGGTTAACCCTTCCTTCTTGGCAGAGGAAGTCCCGCTGGGCATGCTCCAACTGGAGAATAAGTATAAAAGCCTGCAAAGGTGCTCAGTCTGGGCTGACCACCAGAAGAGAAGGATGCACACGGCCAGCTCCTGAGGAGCGACAGCCAACGCTCCTGGGTCCAGGAGCCGGCCAAGCCGAGACACACCGGGCGTCCCAGATGGAGGTCTCGGCAGGAGAGGACGGACCGGAGGACACCCCCTGCTGGAGTGGAGAAGATGGCATTGAGGGTAGGAAGTGACCCAGGGGCATTTTAGAGACAAGCAGCGTTAAAGCTGCATTGATGCTCGGCGTGTTGCGGGAGGATCCAAAGGAGGATCTCCTGCCAATAGGAGAGCCCTGGGTTGGGACCTGGAAGAGAGTGTGGGCCTGGGTCCCCCTATCTCTCAGACCATTGGGATACACTTCTCCGCCTGAGGGTGAGTTACATGGATTCTGGCCACTGGGCCACAGTGCCCTGATACTCAGGGTGAGCTACATGGACTCTGGCCATTGGGCCACGCTGCCCAGACACTTGGGGGCGCAATACATGGACTCTGGCCGTTAGGTCTCGCCACCCCGACCAAGGGGAGAGCACGGGAAAACCGGCCATTAGGCCACATCGGAATGCCCTTACAGGACGGGCGTGGGAACGTAAGAGTGGTGAGGCCCCGACACCCCATCCGCCCCTGCCACAAAGGGGCGCTGCAGTGCCGGATCCATCACAAACACCACCAACCGGAGTGGCAACAAAACGTAGTATTGCTTTTAAATAAAATGCTGGGATTTTCAAACTGAATAAGAATGTTGATAGTGCAGGGAACAAATGTAAGGAACAAATGTAAAGCCCATGACTTGCAAACAAATGAAAAGTCACAATCCACCTAAAACTCTAGTTACAAAGCCCATATGAACAGTATTAGCAGATAAAAATATAGTTCCGAGAACAATTTTCCATTGGTGTCCTGTACCAGTTGTCTCTACTCCAGTGTGAAAATATGGAAGTGTTTCCCAGCTGTTCAGAGGATACAAATGCATTTGGGCTTTGATTAATTGCACACAAAAACCACAAATGTAAAGCCTCCACAGAGGGAAGTGGGTGGTTTGGACATTTTTTTCTCCTATTACAATAGTGTATCAGTTTCCACTCTGGGACTATGCCAGCAATACTGAAACACATTATAAATGCCAAAGTATCTGCCAGAAGGAGAACACTCCCTTTTTGGCAAGAACTTTACATTTAATACATTGAAAAATGATGATGATTTCTCAGTGCTAACACTTTTCCCCAGTATTCTGCACCACTAGCAGCTTTTCTCTATGCATTTGCTGTACACTTTCATATTGATTTCCTATTTCTATAGTCAATTTATTCTACTCTAATGTTCAGTCCCTGTCATATTGTTTGCAATCCATACTGGTCACCAGAGGTCTGGGTTTTTTGCATGAGGTGTCTGTATCATATACTGTACTTGCAACCTTGTAGTTTTATGAAAGATAAATTGCTAGATGAGAGTTTGTCAGCAATAAACAAAGAATCATTACAACAAATTCAATAATTATAACAGCAACCCACAGCAAATCAAGCCCAGTGCCATGGAGCAGGGAACCTGTTCAGCTTTTTTCACGATAGATTCAAGTTATAACATGAGCTAGTGAGAATATGAAAAGTACATACCACCTATACCCACACAATTACTGTGCATCTGTCTTCACAAATGAGAAGAGTGAGGCCTGGTCTACACTGCACAGTTAGGTCGACGTAAGGCAACTAGAGTGACACAGTGTCTTTGTAAATACTGTGCTCCGTGTAGGCACTGCATGGAGTGTCAGGACCGTGAAATTCACAATAAAGCTGGGCAATTAGAGCTCAGCTGCTCCCCACTCCACTGGAGATGGAGGCTGCTGGGAGCCAGGGGGAGAAGTTTGGGCAGCTTGACCCTGCTCCCTGCTGGGAGCTGTGAAACTGACAAGGCTGCCCGTCTCTTGATGGAGGGGGGTGGAGGTGAGGGAAGACGACAGGGCAGCTGAACCCTGCTGCCCAGGGGTGAGAAGCCCCGGGTAGCTTCACCTCCCCTGCTCCTGGCAGGGAACAGGGAGCAGGGAGATGGGCAGCCTGTGCGGAGCTCGGGACCCTGGGGGGCAGCCTGGGTACCAACAGAGAGCTGCCAGAGGAACTGAGAGACCAGGCTCTCAGCTCCCCACACTGCTCACTCCTGGTGAGGACACGCACCACTGACCCAAGGAGGTAGTGTGGACATGCATCTCCACAGTAATTACTGAGGTGGCTGTAAGTCGACCTTATAGATAGACTTACATTTCTAGTGTAGACATATCCTGAGAGATTGTCTTATATCAGACATTAGATTTTAGAGGCATTGAATAGGAAGAATTTCATACTTTACACACGTCCATAAAAGTGTAATGAATGAGTCTTAAGAAAAGGTCAGGGACTCTAAAGTGAGAGGACACCCTAGTTAGGCAATGTCCCTATTAATGAAACCTATAGTTTTCTAATGCAAGACTTTGCAATTTGTGGGTTTAGGGAAATTTTTTCAAAAGTGAAAAGGCTATTTTTGAGTGACCAACTTGGGACACTTTAAAGTGTTTCAAGTTAGTTATCCAGAAATTGAATTACCCAAAATTAGAGGCCAGTTTTTGAAAGTGTGTTGCCATATGCCTAGATATCTGAGAAGTGGAAGATGTAACCCAAATTTAACACATGTCCCAGAAAATTATTAATGGGCAAAGTACATTGCAAACTGGTTCAGACTAACCAAGACTGGATACCACTTTAATGTCTAGTTCCAGTTTCATTTCCATTATCTCTATAGTCCTAGCAGCTCGACATCATGTGTTGAAGAAGGAGAGAGGGGGCATGATTATCATGCTAATACATCTGCAGGACTATTTTAAGTCAACAACACCTTCATGTTTGATTTGGTGAAAGAGTACACAATATTTGGGAAAGGAAAGCATTATTATTGTTAATTATTTATATTACAGTAGAACTTAAAAGCCCCATTGCACTATGCAGTGTAGCAACACATAATAAGGGATAACCCTTGCCTCAGAGAATTCAGTGTAAACAGATTGATAACACAAAGACTGGAGAAAGGTAGTATCCCCCATTTGTAGATGGGGAACTGAGATACAGTGAGACAAAATGATTTTCCCAAGGTCATGCAGGACTTCCATTGCACATCCAAGAATCAATTTCAGATCTCCTGATCCCAGCCATAATACCACCTAACATTTCATCTGCCTAGAGAGAAATGGAATCTGAATTAAAAAAAACAAAAAACACCACATCTGTGTGATGTCAAAAGTGTGGACCCTCTTCCTACAGCTGTTACAATTCCAGAAGAATGGAGAGGAGATCACTAATAAGGGGTTAAGGATGCAGCTATAGGCTCAACAAATACAAGCTGTGATTAGTACTGTGAAAAAACAACAACAGTACAATAGAATGGACATACATACACGCACAGTCAATGGGTTTTTGTTTGGGGGAAGGAGGGAAGAAAGAGAAAACAAGGCATTGCTCGGGGGGTGTGAAGGAGGGGAATTACAGCTATTCAGCTCCATTCAAGAGGACAGTGATGTTGACATTGGAAGCAGCAGATACAGGATCCAACAGCAGCAGCAACCAGGCATGGAGATTGAGAGTCAATGTTTTGCTTTCAATATGCATATTTGCTAAAAAATTTGCTAAAAAATGCTACAACATTGAAGTTGAGCTTATTTAAGCATATGAAGCTGAGCTTGTGGTGTTCCTGTTGTCCCAAACTGACACACCCAGCTTCCACTCCAAACGCTCACTGATTGGAGGGCCCTAATCAATGTCAAGGGCACCACTGCACTTTTGACCAATTACAGCTCAGCTTTGTATCAGGCAGTGTGATTGGTCTCCTCCTTTGGTCCTCTGATTAGCTCTACACTCCTGACAAATCAGATTTGGGCCAGAACAGGAGAGGTGTGGATCACTCTTCCTTCTTTGCTGGAACAGAAAGCATTCATCTCCCCTTACCTCACCCCACCTATGGGCTGAAACAGAGGTTAAGCAGCTTGCTGTTGCATTATCACCACCACAAAACAATGACTTTGAGAGTCTGTGTTCAAACTCAACCCAAGGAAGACCAGAGTGATGCTGGTTGAAAGGAAAAAAACACATTGAAGAATTATAATGGGCATGTATCCTCTCCTTGAATTGAGGTTTTCATTTGTCAAAGTTTCAATATCCCATTTCACTCACTACTAAGCTTTGATAACAAGGCACTATCAGTATCTAAAAGCACCTTCTGTTTTCTAGCAAACTTCATCCCTTCCTCCTGGCCACAGGGACACATGCATTGCTCACCTCCAGACTGAACTATTGGCAGTTCACTGTATCTGAAGCTGACTGTGAAAATAAAGTGCAAATGCTTCAGGTGGTACAGAAAGCAACTGACCACCTCCTCTGTGTTTAGGTCACTATGAAAACATCAAACCTGTGTTCCATTCCCTCCATTGACTACCCCTCTGCTTCTACTGCCAGTTTAAAAATCTTGGTCCCAAACTTCAAGACAGTTAATGGATTTGACCCCAGCTACATTAGAGATCACATTTCAGTGTATGAACTACAAAGACAGTTGTACTCCTCCAGAACTATGTAGATCAAAGCCATGAAGGAAGCATGTGAATCAGGGATGAAGCAGTCACACTCGCCCCAGAGGATCTGTCTTAGACAAATGTACTGAAAAAAAAAATCTCCACTCACTGTTCAATACATTTTTGCTACTGTAACTAGAATGACATTCCTATAGACTCCAAGGTCAGAAGGGACCATTGTGATCATATATTTTGAGCTCCTGCATAACACAGGTAATAGAATTTCTCCAAATTCATTCCTAGAGCAGAACTTTAAGAAAACATCCAATCTTTATCTAAAATTTTCCAATGATGAAGAATCTACCATGACACTCGGTAAACTGTTACAATGGATAATTACCCTCTCTGTTCTAAAGTTGCAATGGCTTGAATTTGTCTAACTTCAAAATTCCAACTGTCAAGCCATTGGATAAGGTTGCACCTTTCTCTGCTAGATTAAAGACCCTATTATCAAATAATTGTCCCCTATGTAGGTACTTATAGACTGTAATCAAGTCATCCCTTGACCTTCTCTTTGTTAAGCGAACTAGATTGAGTTCCTTGCGTGTCACCCCAGAACATGTTACAATGACAACCACTCCCTCTGCACCTCTCCTTCCAAAAAAATCCTTGCATCATGAAAGCAGTCCGGATCATTCTTTTCTGTGAGAATTATATACTTCAATTCCTGCTATGGATTTGTTTTTGTCACTTATTTAACACAGTGGCAGTGTTTGAGCCAAGCTCAAGTATTGTATAGACATCCTTATCTGAGGTGGGATTCTCAGAACAGATTAGAAAAGGGAACTTCAGAAATCATGACTCTCACCTAGTGGATGTTGGATGCCTTATGCTCAAGTCATGTTCTCGACCTCAGGAAAGGGATAGCGGACTATTATTGTTTTAGATAAAGCCTGTCCTCTGTAAAACACAATTTGTTTCAGAAGTTTGAGAGTGCATAATGGCTAGACGAGCCTGGAACAAGTTCTTCAGATGAAGTTCTTCTTAAAACACATTTGGGTGTTTGATGGCCTGCAAGCAGGTGATTTGGTTTGCTGCCAAAGCCAGTATCTATTGTACTTTATCTTCAGAAGACTGTCATTTGGCTGACTTGGTGACATCACTACAGGAAATACTACCTCCTGAGGACCACATCAAGTGCAACTGTTCAGAGAGCTATGTGCAGTATCATACAAAATTAGTGAGTGGCACCTGCCAGCTGGCTCTAAATTTAAATTAAAAAAAAAAAAAGACAAAATACATGCATGACAGTAAATTATATCCCCAAAGGAAAAAACAAGGAAGGGAGAGCATGAAAACTGTTCTAAGACAACAAATTCTAACTATGGAGAGAGAGAGAGAGAGAGACAGAAGAGAGAAAGACAGTGTGTTCAAATTATGATGCTAACATACTAGTAATATAAAATTAGAAGACAAAGTAGGTAATGACAAGGAAGTAGTCTTTAAACTAGAAATGAATTTACATGGCAAATAAATTCTGGAACCAGAGGATAAAGAAGGAGTATGTGCAAGCTGAAAAGATGCTCCAGGATAAAGGACATAGAAAAGTGGTTTGAGAGTTATTATTGCAGGAAAAATCTCTGAAGCTCTCAACCCATTGCACAGAGGCAGTGAATAAGTCAAACAAAATCTGGGTAGAATGGCACTAGTAAAGCACTAGTGCATAAATCAAAGAAAACAATGTTTATATAAAGCACTAGTTGCAATCCCAAGTGCTACGTAGCATTTTGTCTTAAAAGCTATGATAAGAGGTAGTTCATTAACTGTGGAGTGCTGTATGACGGAAGGAAGCAAGGATTTTCTGCATCCCCTGAAAGAAAGAAATTCCTAAGGGCTCTTGAGATTTCAAAACAAAGTTTCTGCATATGACCCCATTGATGATCAGGACATAGAATGGGGCACCAAAACACAGCTGCCTAAAAAAGCTTCTGGATATAATTGCCCTCTGAAGGTCACACCACAGATCACTTATGACAACAGGAGACTTGGAATGTATGATAGGAATGTTGAGATCACACAGCAAATTTAATTCACATTCAATTCACGTTTTCAGAAAGTTATAGAAATCAAATGAGTTCTAGACCAATACATTAACCAGCCAAAGTGCAAGAAGTGAGGACAGAGTAAAATAAGGTTGACTGGGCAGGTCATGCAAGACTAGAGTGATTTTAAGATTAACCTACATATCAGAATGTATTAACCCCAACCTTATTACATAAACTACCATATGTTTAATATTCCTCAATTAATCTTGAAACAAATATTAGTTTTACTGAGTGGTGTCCTCTCCATATGAGGATTTATTTATTTTCCCTGTTAATTCTGAGTTTTCCTGGAAATTCAGGCATAGCTTTCAGATTTTATAGTACCACAGGGGAGTGGGGGGGAAGAAGAGTGAGGGAAGGTCCATGTTTATGAATTAATGACACTATTTATTATAGGTTATATTCTGCTACTCTTACTTATGCTAAGTAGCATCATATTCCACAAGATCCCCATTGAAATCAATGAATATATGGAGTAAGACACCACTCAGTTTGAGCAAGGATATCATAATATGGCTCTACAACAGAAGTGGCAATAAAAGGTATCGTTAAAGTTGCATAATTTTCCATTTTCCCGCAAAGCTGCCCATTTTCATTCCTCTTGTGTTTTGTTTTTGTTTTGTTTTTTTAAGACCAAGGAAAATGGTTCATCCATTAATGAGTGTCATGAGAGTGGGGGGAAAAAACCAAAACAAAATCAAACCCATACTTTTCCCTGTTATTAAAAAATTACTTGTAGTGTTTGGTTGCTGCTGTGTGCTTCCTGTTCTAGTGTGAGATTGCTTAGTGTATGTGTATAAAGCTAAAGCTTGGCATGGAGTTAGATGTCATTGAGCAGAAACGCTTAGTATTCTGGTGAAGACTGGTTTAGAATTACCTGAGTTAAAATCTACTAAAAATTGCACTCCCTGGACATGAAGTACATTTTTCACAAAAAACTGCTGAAGTCAATGGGACTACTCACATGCTTAAGTGCACAGGTAAAGAAGGCAACACTTTGTGTTGTGCTTGGATAACTTTCCTATGCAGGGAAAAATGTGTTGCAGGCATTTAGGCCTAGATCCAACGCTCATTGAAGTCAATGTGGAGGCCTTCTCATATTCACTTCACATCTTTTAAGGTACGCTGTGGAATCCCTGCCACATTCTCACCAGCAGGGAAGGAGGAGGGAAAGGGAGAGGGGGAGATAGAGAGATCCTTATTGCTATGTTTATTTGAAGGAAGCACTGTGGTGGAAGGGGCCATATAAGAACTTAGAGAATTAGATTCTTTACATGTCTTGTACATTAAAACATGCAGAAGAGATGCTCTTTCCTACGGTCTTCCTAAGGTGAGCTGTAAAAATGCCACTGCAGATTTGTCCATGGTGCTTGCATGGTGTCTAGCCATATAGCTGCACTATGAATTTTTTTTTCAAACTTGTTTTTTCTATTAACCAAAGAAAAAAAGCCACACACCTTGGTTAAAAGACCATGAAAACTCATAAGTAGAGATGCTCAAAAATAGGAACACTTTTCACCAGAAATGTATAGAGTTGTCCGTATTTTTCAGTCATCTCTAGTTGTGTCATTTTGTGCTCAAGTCAAGAAATGAAGTTAAGGTTGTATATGCAACACCCAAAAAAGTCTGTTCTAGCAGGATTTCCCGGCCACGGTTTTAGACCACGTTTATTTAGATTGTCCAGAAAGGTATAAAAAAAAGCTTCAGAAATTCTGAAGATCCTTTTGATGTTTGCCAGTCATCACTGCTTATAAATCACTAACCTTCTGAATCAAATCTATTATATGTTTAAAGAAAGATCCAATATAATAAACAGGCAAAGAGTCCTGATAGGAGAACTAGATGAATTTCCATATGAAGGATGATTAGAAAGCAGAAACAGAAAGAAAATGAAAAAGCTGAATGTGCTTAATGGTATTTCTCGGTTGTTACAGTTACTGATGCTGTAATATTGTTTCCCCATTTTCCTTAAGCACAGCAGGTAACAACCTGATTGATAGTTAATGGACAAGCAAATCTGCCAATAAGTTCTTTTCAGAATGGTCAAATGCAAGGTATGCTTGCAGAGCAGGAGAGAAGGAGGGGGACGGAGAAGGAAAGTGGGTGGGGGGAGTGCTTCCATGTCACATAGATGATGTTGATAAAATTTATAGCTAAAAATTTAATATGTTTAGGACCATGATGAAATGCTTATCATCTGCTTGCATTGCCTGGAGTACTTGCTGATCCCAGCCTGCTCAGCATGTCCTGGTAATGAAATGAAATAGCATGGGCCCTGTGCCTGCAAAATAAAATTCATTTCATTACAGTTCAAGGTTTTTTCTCTTTCAGGCTGGGCTCAGGAACTTACAGATCAGACTATACAGAATACTTAATTTTTTTCAAACCATATTCTTCATCTGGCATGAAAGGATGACCAAAATCTAATATGCTAAATTGAGATCTTATTGTCATTGATCCCAGTAGGGTGTGTTTATTTTATTTTTTAAAATATAGACCTCATTTCCCCCTCTCCCCCAACAAATGCTGACAAGTAAAGAATCTCATTCAGAAACAATGCAGAGGTTTGGTAATATCTTAGCTCCTTCCCCCGCCCTCCCCCCCCCGCACGGCACCTTCCCTCTCATGTAACATCCTGCACGCCATTGTTAAATGGTGAGATCCTTAGGCTTTATAACATTTCCCAACGTTAGTAGGCCACAGCAGGATCTACTGGCTCATTTTTTCCATCCCATCTTTGTTAAAGAAAAAGTCCTAAATTTGAGCACTGACCCAATATAACACACATGATTTAAAATTCCTATGGACCAACGTAGCTAAAGAAATAAATTGCCACAAAACAGACTGTTTTCATCCCAGGTTCTCAATGCACTTCACAAAAAATTAATTATGCCTCATAACATCTGTGTGAAGTAAATTTTAATTTAGCCAATCCAAGACATAGAAAATGTTGGAGCTACTTCTGCTCTGACAGTAATAAGATCAGGATTAGTCTCTCAGTTACTTTTGCAAGATCATGCAGGAAGTCAGTAAGAGTCCTCTCAGTCCCTCATTTGACAACTTGTGAACTTTGCAGGTAGGGTTAAAGAAAAAAAAAGTTTGTCATAGCACAATGTAATGATTTAAAGGCAAATTCGAGGGACTTCTACCCTGTGGAAATTCCTTTGGTTCAGTTAAAGGGCATGAGGAGTAAGTTTGTCTTGAATTTGTCCCTAAGTATTTCTGGAATTCAATATTAAACTAAACAAAACCAGTGGATGAGTTTTCTGTACTATGGATGCAAATTTAACTCAGAGGCAGTGTGTGTCCCTAGTAATGATGTAAACTAGTGAGGAATGGTTACCACTTCTTTCTCGGGACAAACCAAATCTGTTTTGATAAGGCCCTAAAGTCTAGGATTTAATTTGTATTAAGGATAACAGATGTTGTATTAAGGATAACAGAGCCTTTCCATGGATGTTTGTTGCTGTTTTATGAGGAAAGTCATTAAGAGGCAGCTTTGGCATTGGGATGGATGGTATGATGGCTGAAGTGCTAGCCTGGGACTCTGGATATCTGGGTTCAGTTCCCTGGTCTACCTCCTTGACCTTTTGCAAGTTGCACAGCCTCTCTGTACCTCAGTTCCCCATCTATGAAATGGTGAGAATAATGTACATCTGCCCTGTGAGGCTGGGAAGCACTAAAGATTGTTCGGCACTCAGATAGCAAGGAGGCCATACAGATACCCAAGATATAAAGATTAAATGCAACCATTTTAAGATCTTTAGTATGGACAGAACTTTGACGTCAGACCTCATGGGCAAAATGGTGAGTATGGAACAGAAACAGTTCTGAAAATCTTTTCACAGGACATGTTCAGATGGGTTATGAACTACCCCCAGGGCAAATGTCCGGGCTGTACAGAATCTTCCAGACTGAAAGGTGCTGAATCTTGAGGCTTTTCATTTTAGGTTTTATTTATTTATTGTTAATTAAACAGAGCATGTCGTAATTACGATTCTCATTTCATGGCTCAGTCTAACCTTAAATGCTCTGACTCGATATCTTTTTTTTTAAAACCTCAATCTAATCCTATAATCCAATTTGCCTGCCATTTTCCATCGTCAAACCCACTCTGAGAGCCCTCATTATAGCAAATGAGGGAATGAGTGGGCAGCAAAGTTACGTAGTGCCAATTTGGCCTCACATGAATGAAAAGCACAGCTAAATCTAGGGGGAGGGGAGGAATCTAACACTTTCAAAAGCAGAAGCACATTCAGCAAGGTGCTGCCGAAATTAATTGTTCAACAGGACTGGGTTACTGACCTCATTAAAAATCCCAGTTGCAAGCAGCTACCTGAATTTTTCCTGATGCATGTCTGCTGCCCTCTGATAGCACATCCCTTGTTGATAAATTTAACACAGGCCTTTTGGAACTTCAGCAGAATACTTTTGACAATCATTTTCCAGGGCCTTGTAGTGATTGTCATTCCCTCCTCCCCATACAGGCGTGCACTCCTCCAGATTATTTTAACCACTTCACAAGGTAATGCTTTATATATTTATTTTTTTCTGAGTTGCAATTCTGCCACTCCAGCACCACATGCAAATACTGGATTATGCCCACTATGAGTGTAAATCTGGGAATCCTACCACTGAGTTTGACCAGCTTCAGTATTGGTAGAGGGATGATGGTATTTTATTGCCTATACCACTCCTTTCATTTGCCCTTTGGTTAACTAGTGGTGATATGGATCTTAATGAAACAAAACATCTTTTCATGCATTGACAACTGTAGTCTGGCATTAAAAAAGGCAACCGCCCATTTTGGAAATGGGGTATTGAGCCTTTAGCTTCGACATGTTGATGGAGATCAAATATGGGGTATTGAGCCTTTAGCTTCGACATGTTGATGGAGATCAAATGTTATTACTATCTGATGTTTGTGCAGCAGCCTATATTTCACCAAGAAAGTCACCCAGATCTGTAATGATCCAGTGGGCTACAAAGAAAACATCTGCAACTGGCCAGAGGATTATGCCATATTGTAAGAAGGGCAGGTCTGTCTGGAGCAGGCTGTGGCATGAAACATGCATTTGCCTCAGTTTCTCTCCTTCAGAACCTCCTCTTCCCCCCACCCCCCCGATTATCCAAAACATCTTTCCTAGTACAAATATAGCACTTGTAGGGTTTATTACAGAAGTCCCATGCACAAAAATCATAACAAGAGTCCCATAACTATAGTCCAGAATTCCCCATTATAGTCCAAACCAGACATGTAACATACCGATCCTGCATCCCCTGCCACACTCCCGCTCAGTCCTTTGCTGTCTTAGACCAGGACAGCCATCCAAGGCCTTCCAACTGGAGGCAATTCTGCTCTGCCCAGTGGGAACTATGTACAGCATTTTTACTGGAAGCACCCCTCACTCCCACTGGCCCTCTCACGGTTCCTGTGGGTCCAATAGAGATGTCAGTGACAAAGCTCCTCCTCTGCTCCCCAGTCTTCATCCCGCTCTGACCCTTGGCTCCATCTTAGAGCCCACAGGCAACTCCCTCTGCTGCTCCTCCTGCCTCTAGCTCTAGGAAGTCAGCCAGCAAACCCCTCTTGCTGCTCTTCTTGTCTTCAGTCCATCCCACTGGGAACACCTTCTGCTCCCCTCTGGGAACTTTCCCAGTCCCTTCATCTCTGGAAACTCTCACCTGGCCTTCCTGACTGAACAAGTTTGCTGTGACTCACTAGGACTCCCTCTCATCAGGTCTCTCCCTGAACCTGTATAGCCCCCCTGTGCTGCTCTGTTCTCTTAATTGGCCAAGTAGGAGCACCTGCTCTGGCACAGAGGATCTAGACTTGCTTCTTTTACTGGGGCCAGCCACCCGGTGACCCCAGTCTGCCCATAGTGACCCATGACTGTGTGATATCAGGACAGTTGACTAACTCACATATAGAATGAAACCACATACCCTGAAACTCTCAGGTACAAAAAGTAGTAGACGATCACCCAATACTTTGCTCTTTTCACTGTCTCCCCACTGACTACCAAGATCTGTGCAAGCTTTCTGTTCTGATATTCTCACCTCTCAATGGAATTGGCTCTAGCTAGTGGAGAAATTGCTCCTTCCTCTGTGCTCGCTGAAACAATGAAATGGCTGACCAGGAGTGAGAGGGTTAAAGGCAGGAAACATTTTTACAGGAGCTTGGCCTTGAATATTCAACATAAGAATGGCCAGAAAGGGTCAGGCAAATGGTCCATCTAGTCCAGTATCCTGTCTACCGACAGTGGCCAATGCTAGGTGCCCCAGAGGGAATGAACAGAACATCAAGTGATCCATCCCCTGTCACCCATTCCCAGCTTCTGGCAAACAGAGGCTAGGACCACATCAGAGCATGTTTTTGCATCCCTACCCATCCTGGCTAATAGCCATTGATGGACCTATCTTCTTTTTGGAACCCTGTTATAATCTTGACCTTCACAAATCCTCTGGCAAAGAGCTCCAAAGGTTGACTGTGCATTGTGTGAAGAAATACTTCCTTTTGTTTCTTTTAAACCTGCTGCCTATTAACTTCACTGCTACAAGACAGGTTTCACAGTAGCAGCCATGTTAGTCTGTATCAGCAAAAAGAACAGGAGTACTTGTGGCACCTTAGAGGCTAACAAATTTATTAGAGCATAAGCTTTCGTGGGCTACAGCCCACTTCTTCGGATGCATAGAATGGAACATCTATATAAAAACATACAGATAAGTTGGAAGTTACCATACAAACTGTGAGAGGCTAATTAGTTAAGATGAGCTATTATCAGCAGGACACAAATCTGACATCAGGAATCATAACATTCAAAAACCGGTAGGAGAACACTTCAGCCTCTCTGGCCACTCAGTAAAAGGTTTAAGGGTGGAAATTTTGCAACAGAAAAGCCTCAAAAACAGACTCCAATGAGAAACTGCTGAGCTTGAATTAATATGCAAACTAGATACCATTAACTTGGGTTTGAATAGGGACTGGGAGTGGCTGGGTCATTACACATATTGAATCTATTTCCTTAAGTATCTTCACACCTTCTTGTCAACTGTCTAAAAGGGCCATCTTGATCACTACAAACATTTTTTTCCCCTCCTGCTGATAATAGCTCATCTTAACTAATTAGCCTCTCACAGTTTGTATGGTAACTTCCAACTTATCTGTATGTATATATATGTTCCATTCTATGCATCCGATGAAGTGGGCTGTAGCCCATGAAAGCTTATGCTCTAATAAATTTCTTAGTCTCTAAGGTGCCACAAGTACTCCTGTTCTTTTTACTCCTACAAGAGGTAAGAATAACCAGAGGTCTCACTGCTTTCTGAATAAGCTAAAGAACGCATCTGATTTGACTTGGCTTTCCCATGCTCGGTTTCTCTTTCTTTCACACACCCAAAGCAACCATTCAATCAAAAACAGATGTCCATCAAGCTTTCTCCTATTGTCTATAAAGGAAGAAAGCATGAGATATATTATTAGTGTTATCTATAATTACATATTTGGAAAGTGTTCAGATAACATCGTGATGCGGGCAAATATACTAAATGAGGGCTGGCAGGTGGAGGGATGGGATAGGAGTTGGTGGTCTCTGTACCGTGGCAGCAGTCTACATTGTAATAGGCAGTATCAAATGATGCACCAAGACTGAATAGCTATGGGGACTGAAACTACTCTTCCTGTAGCTTTTTCTCCTGTTCAGACCCACACTGGAGGGTGGCAGAGCATATACTGTTGCTACCAATGCAACAACTGTTCTGTGAAGAGCTAGAGAACGGTCTTACACTCACTTTTCACAAGAGCTAAAATTCATTTTAAAATAAAAAACCTCTGTGCACAATATCTCTGGCAAGACTGTAGATTACTGTTATTAATGTATTTAGTCTTTGATTATCAAGCTTCCTGTCATTTAGTTGCCATTCTGTAGATTTTTAGAATAAGCCAAGTAAATCCGGGCTAGGAAATTCACCTTGCAGATGTCCTTCCCTCTGCTTGTATTTGATGAGATAAGTTGCCTCCAGAATCATCATCAGTAACTGCTACAACCTCCAACCATAATCAAGCACAGATAACCATAAAGTACTATAGCACTGACCAACTAAATACTGCACTAAGGTCTATTAAAGAAGTCTTGATTACTGAGAAACTGAACTCCTCCAACCAGAGCCGAAGCAGCACAAGGTAGTTACAGAACTTATCAAGTCTTGTTAAACCAAATGTATCTACCCGCACTCTTCATTTTTATTTTTTACTTGCAACTAGCAGAACATATTCTTTTTTTGGTTTATCACAAGGTGTCTGTCTGTTCCATCCTCCAAGTCATTTGTCACACTCCTCAAGGTCACAGGGGAGACTCAGTAGGAAAGTATTTGTGTTGATTGATTGATGCTGTGATGCCTATGTTTACTGGCACTGCTAAATTAGCTCCCCTCAATAAAGCGATTGAACTTTAAAAAAAAAAAAACCCTCTTGTGAATCCAGTTAACAAGATTCATAAAGAGGTCTCTGAACCTGAGATCCAAGTGCATTGCCTCGCTAATCCCTGGTCAGCTGCTGAGTCCCAGGATGAGAATTTTGCCCTAAAATTGTTGTTGAGATAACATCAATGATTAAAAATGAAGCTTGGGGAGACTAAACAAGGAGGCAGCAGCCATTAATTTAATTTCAGGAAAGAAAGCTCAAAAAAACAAAGCTCCTCCAAACACTTCCATTTTAATGCTTCTTTTTATTTATTTAAAATATTCATTAGAAGAGATAGAATCTGAGACACTAAAAATGCATTGCCATATGGATTCTTTAGCTACATAGGAAAATTATGTATATTTGAACTGTATCACTGAGTATATCAGATACATTACATTAAAAATTGTGCTTCTTTGAATAGCCACTTACTGTTCATCTCTCACAAACTCAACAAACAGATAGAAATGCCAAACAGATTGTATCTACAGCATCCAGAGTCACTATTTTAATTTCACAGAGAGAAGAGATCTGATAGTTCATGATTGTAGCAGGCACCAGTGGGTTGTGGATTATCATAAAAATCTCCAATATAAGAGCTTTGCTTAAAACAACTCACATCACTCTAGAAAAGCAAAGCAGGTGCCCCAATCGTATATGCTGAGTACTCATGAGTATGTGTAAAAGCTTCTCTCCAAGGAGTTGATCTCACAGCTGCACTCCAGTGACACTAACGGAACCTTACTGTTTTTCCCCTGGAAAAACTCCAATTCCCTCCCCAAGTGAATTTGGCACCTTCAAATGCGTGAGAGTATGCAAGCACATGAGTGAGTGGCTTTCCAACCTCTGTTTAGGTTCCAAATTCTCTCACACACAACCCGCCATCACCTGCACTATGAACAATTAAACAAATTAGCAGTAAAACAAAGTCTGATCTAAACCTTCTCTAGGATTTTTCACTGCTTCTGCCCAACCTCTAGGTCTCTATGTTCAGACCCACCCAGGTTGAAGCCTGCTTCTTGTAGGATATGTCTACACAGCAGCTGGGAGTGTGCTTCAACCACAGGTAGACAGATACATGCTACCTCAAGTAGAGCTAGCATGCTAAAAATAGTACCATGGCCCTGGTGGCCCAAGCAATGGCTCAAGTTAGCCATCCTTTGTTAGCAGTACAATCCTGCCCCAGCTCCTATATAGCCTCAAAAATGCTGGCAGGGCTAGCAGAACAGGAAAGCATCACTACCTGTGTGACAGTCTATCCTATTATGGTCAACACTTTTACAAAATTATGATAAATCTTGTGCAAAGTATGCTTTGTAAGGTATCTTTGGAAAAGGCATAATCTGTAGACCATTACTGTCCTGTTGAAATGTATCATCATTGTATAGGACGTTATGAGATTTTGCTATATGTTGGTTACTGAAACATGTTGTGAGTCTGGGAAATGCCCACAGACTAGCTCTTCAGTGGCAATAAAGAAGCGACTAATATCCAGCCAGCTGTTAAGTGACCATCACAGGACATTCAGCAGCAGGGGAGTTGTAAGCAGATTTACAACTAACATGAAAGACAATTGCTCGAGCACATACACCGTGGGACTGCTTAATCCCCATTACACAGCAAGGATCTTTCCATCCTCAGGAGGAGAATATAAAATAAGTGACAATGACATCATAACTTCACATCCCCTGCCTTACCTACACTGAAGGAAGAAAAAGACATGTTTAAACTGGGGAGAGTGGTCATAACTGGAAAAACTTTTCAGTTAGCACAGACTGTTGTTGGTTTTTGGGTAAGATAAACCATATTACTTCAAACTTGTCTTAGCTTATAAAAGTTAGGAATTAGAATGCAATTTTACCTTTTATTTCCTTTTGTAACCAGTTTTGAATGTCTATGCCTATACTACTTATAATCACTTAAAATCCTTCTGTAATTAATAAACTTGTTTTAATGTTTTATCTAAACCAGTGTGTTTTTGATTGAAGTTTGGGGAATGTACTCAGGTTACAAAGGCTGGTAAAAATTCATACCCTTTGATGGTATGACAAACTAATTCACTAGCATAGTAGTGTAAGAGACAGCCTGGGCAGGAGAGTTAAAGGGGGCACAATGGTTCCACAGTCCAGATTGCACTCTGGGGAATGTCATAACCTGTTTTCAGGTCCAACCATTTTCTGCTTTGGCTCAGGATGCAGTTTGTGCACATACACCCCCCCCCAAAAAAAAAGATGGGGCCTCATTATCCCCTAGAGGACAATAACCCATAGGGGAGCAGGAAAGCCATGGGTTGGGACTCAGGAATGAAACAGCAAAGAGAAGCTGTTGCTACTTCTCTCAGAGTGTCCTCACAGAGCAAGGAGAAGGCACACACACCGTAGAAGACTCTTGTCTCAGTCCTGTTCTTATTGAAATCATTATGAAATCTGCCACTCCAGTGGGTATGAATCAGGCCCTCAGGAGCAAATTGAGATTACTCTATGTACAAGGAGGGTAGGAGAAGGGCTTGTTGGGTGTGTATGCAAGGGGTTAAACAACTCCCTAGAGCTGATCAAAAATCTCTACATTTCAGAAGAAAATTTCCACATTTGGAAAATGTTGACTATCTGTACCTCCCTCAACTTTGCAACAGGCTTCTGCTCTCATTGAGCAAAACGGTGTGTGTGGTGGGGATAGGACAAGGAGGACCTACTGGTGTCACCCATCTTCCCACTTTACAGAAAGGCCTGAGTGCAGAATTTCTTCCCTGTCTCTCCCTACCCAATTTCTACTCTCTCCTTCCTCCCCACCCCACAAGCCATCCAAACCAAAGTCCAGTTTAACTTTCATGGCTCCTTATGGTTCTGTTTTTATCCAACCACTGCAAAGAACTAAACAGCATATCCATCAAATAACTTTCTTGCATAACTGTGCAGTAAATCTTTAACACTTTGTTCTTGTTAATGCAAAGACTGCACAAAGATTTGATTTTATGCATGCATGCACAGTCCACAAAGATGTTCTTTTAGCAAATTAAAGACTAGGTGAATAGCATTTAAGGATATTGTTTTCCTATGGATCGAAAATATATCCGTACCCACAGTTAAAAAAAAAAATCTTTAGAAGCAAAACTAGTATATGAATGTATCTTAATATTGTTACATCTGCTTATAAAACTATGTTCTTTATATCAGAACATCATCTTTTAGTGGCACGACAAACCATCACACTTTGTTTACTGAACAAATGTTACTATAAATGCAGTACAAGCAAACCTTTAAAACATTTTTAGTTCTCCATCTGGAAGACATAGAAATATACTCACACTCCAAATCTAGGGAGAGACAGTGAATGCTTAAATCACTGTGACAATTAGGTGGTACTGACAAATAGTCTCATTTAAATAACTGAGTTAGGTGATTAGTTACGTAGACAGGATATCAAATGCTAACTATTCAAAAGAGCACTGACCATGTTTCTGAAAACTATTCAAACAATTATAAATCAACATATTTGTAAAAAATGTGTTCAATTCTCTTACAATTCACATTCAGAAAGAAGGGCTAATCTAAAGGACAAAGTGTTTACAACAAATGGGTTCAACGAGTTGTGGTACTGAGCAAAATTACTTTCCCCTAAAAATGAATTTCACAGACATCCATTAGACTTGTATGGAACCTGAAAGATAAACCTGAGGTTATGTGGACACATCTAATATTTATGAGGAATATCTAACAGTTTCCAGTAGGATAATAGGAATTATCCCACAAGTCATGAGTGAAAATAAACAGAATGTCACCAGAAGGCATTACATGTCTCTCCACATATAGTACAGGATATATAATAGACAAACAAATAAAAAATGATAGAAACACTCCTACTATAAAGCAAAGGAAGAATACCCATTATTCTTATTGGGAAAGAGTCCCTGGAGCATAACTGCATCTTTCCTATCTGATGTCTTTTTATAAGTAAACAAAGACATCTTTAAAATGTGTTCTAGACCTATATCTATCTATCTATCTATATAAAAATATTTTTTGGCAAGTGAATGTTGTTTTTCCACTGCAAAATAGGATGAAGAAGCTGGCTAGGTAGTAAAATCTAACATGAGCTTAAAATCAGGGATGTGTGTAAAGGCATGTCATAAAGCAATCCCAACTGGCACATCCTCCTGCAGCAGGCCATGGCATGAGCGGTGTGCCCAGCTGAGTACCTCAGGTAACGCAACCACTCTCCACCAGGCTCACTTGCTTACCCCTCCTGGGAGCCAGTTTATTACCAAACATAGTGCAAACAGTCTGTAAACAAAGCCCCAAAACACAGTCCATATCACCCCCAGCACATGCAGTCCTTAAACCTCTGCTCAGCAGATGCCCCTAGCAGGCTCTCTGCTGGGAGCCCTTCCATACCATACTTGAGTGTCTTCCACCACACTTAGACTCCTTGTCAGTTCTCTTCTTCTGCCCTAAGACAGCCACCCCAGCCCTTCCAAGTAGAAGTGGAACCCCACTCTTCCTAGCAGGAATCCCCATAGCCTCTTTGCTGGAAGCTCATAAATACCAAGGGAGATTCCCTCACTCCTCCTCACCCTCTCACTGTTCCCTGGATCCAGTTCTCCGGTATGGAGACATTAGCACACAAGCCACTCTACTGCTCCCCTGCCTTCAGCCCTCTCTAGCCCTCAGCTAAGGCTCTCCAGAGAACAAGCAGACAACCCCCTCTGCTGCTCCTCCTACCCTCACCCCTTTAATTCTGGCTCTCTGAATTGGGGGGGGGCACCCAGAAAACCCCTCTTGCCACTCTCCTTGCCTTCAGTCTTCCCCCAGGAAACACCTTTTGGTTCCAGTGACTCTCACCTGGCTTTTTTTCCCAACTGACTCTGGCAGCCCAGACTCACCAGATCTCACGCTCTTACGGGATCTCCCTGATCCTTTATAGCTCCAAGCACTGCCCTGCCTCCTTAACTGGTGAAATGGGAGCACCTGCTCTGGCACAGGGGAGCTGGATCTTCTTCATTTAACAGGGGCCAGCCACACTCTGACAGTGTGTGTGCGTGTGATTTCTTTGCAATAACAGTAGAAACATCTGCTTTGGGACACTTTTGGCAACTGACTGCACTGTACTATCAGCTATGTTAACTATGTGTCAGTGGAGAAGAGAGAAATTGGATGCAGTGAAATCCACATTCAATCAGTAATAAAGAGTCATTCTTAAAAGGTTTGGTTCACAGTAACATTCCAACTTTTGGTACTATCTAAATCAGTCCGACTTGTAAAATTATGCTGGAAACTTTTAAAGAGCAAGCTCTTTCCAGAAATTTCTAATACTCCCTGCTCCTGTCTAGGATGGAAACATTGTCAATATTTCTGCTTCTAGGAAGCACTGGGAGGAATAAACTAGTGTTATTTTGTTCCCTTCGTGCCTCAACAATTGTTTAGTTTGCATTCTGGGGGAAAAGATTGGGCTGGGTTTTTCTCCCCTCTCTCACCCTATCTGAACTGGTTCATTCATCCCTAATGAGACCAACTGTTAGAAAAAAAATACAGAAACAGATAAATGACCAAGTATTAATGAACTTTCCCGCATTATTAGTGTCCTCCCCTGTCTCAGCCTATCATTGTATTGTGAGGTTTGTATATCCAAATGTATTCTAGCCCTCCATCCAGAGGTGATAATCTTCCCCACCCTAAGAAAAAGTCTAAACAAAATCAAATGGGACTAACAAAAATGCATTACTCAAAATGTCACCATCTCAATCTCTTGATTTTTTGCTCCTAGCTTTATTTCTACATTGCCCATTTAAATTGTAAACAATTTGGGCCAGGGATCTGTCTTCAAACCTCTCAGTAAAGCACTTAGCACACAATTCACACTGTACAAGTGAAAAACAATTCAATAAATAATTATAATAACAAACAGTGTCCTCTAACCACACTGGTTTACTGCATCAGAAAGGAAGCTCTCTCCGACAAGCAAACGGGTGCTCTCTCTCCATCTAATTCCCCACCCAATCTCTCAACACATTTCTTAAGCAAGTACCTTCCTTTCTTTTCTTTTCTTTTCTTTTCTTTTCTTTTCTTTTCTTTAACTCCTCCTCCCAGCCTGTCTCCAAAGCTATCAGATCTAAGGCACCTCAATAAATTATTCATGGCCACGCTTCTCTACATCTTGCTCAAATGTGGGACTTCCTGGCATGCTTCCCCATTAATATCCATGGACATGCACACAACCTACAGAAAATCATGAAGATTTGTATGTTAAATCCATAAGCAAATCCCTAGGCCCGCATTAATCACGGGAGAATACAGTGCCAGTTGTCTTACAAAGTATTCGTGGGGCAGCATGTTTGCTTTCCCTTATTCTCACTTTCACTCTCATTCACTCTCACTCTCGTTTTATGTCTAATCTACATTCTGATTCTATACATTTCGATTTCCACCTTCTCTTTTCTCTACTCTGCATATTTATTATAGCTCAGGATGGCTTCGGTGCAAGACACTGGAGCTGTCACTTGTTCTAAATCCTCCTCCACCTCAGCCTCACCCCCCTACATACTCCATTCTTTTCACAAACAGCTGCATCACAGCTGTCAGTGTGAATGGCAAAGATGTCCTTTACTGATTAGACTGTGTCTGTGGCACAGAGTTCCTTCGAACAGCTAATTAGCAGGAGGTAGGCCACAGCAAGGTTTGGTGCTGTCCATCAAATTCGCTGCCAATGTCAACACCATCAAGTGTCCTGTCATGTGTGGCTTCTCATTTGAGAAAATTGGCACACCCTCTTTTTGTGGCTAAGGAAAGATGGTAGAACACAGGTTTAAAAAAAATATTGAGCAAAGTGGATGCTCATTCTCTACCACAGTGTTCAGTGAATAAGGGAATTTCACACCTCATACAGAGACATTCATTATCTGAATGCTTTACAGCTTCTGGATAGTGGTGAAATCCCTATGCTGGTATCTCAGAGCTAAGAGGAAATTTATACTTATATATATTAATATCTTAATAAAAATATCAGCAGTAAGGGTATTACAGTTGGTGAGACTTTGTTTCAGTGATTTGTAATTACTGTAGGCTGTTCACTACATTTCTTCCCCCCGCCCAACCATATCTCTAATAAAAAAAATAATCCTTGCCTGAGTGTAGAATCTCTTGTGCTCTTTTCTAAAACAAAGTTTACTCTATGTACACTGAGCACTGTTAGAAACTCACAACTGTAATTAGATGAAGCTAAATTCTAACTAGAATGGTGAACATTAGACTGCGGAAGCTTTTTCGTAAAGCAAGAGGGGAAATACAAAAAAGATAAATTGATAATTAGGTCTAATTTCGACAAATTTTACTCGACTGAACTCCCACTGTCACTAAACTCAATTGCAGTATTTTTGCTACAGCCCTGGGCTTGGGGTGGTGTGGGTATCTCACCGAGGCACAATCCCACAGGATTTAAGAATAACCAATTTGCTGACTTTAAAGACAGTCAGTGCATCCCTCTGTGACTGACCAGCTCTGTCTGCAGCAGAAGAACTAGGAGTGAAGCCCTGGCTCCTCCTTTGCCACACTTCGGGCACAAAATAGCACTGACAGCAGCACTAGCCCTGAAGAGTTGCATTTCCTCAATGTTGGGCAAGAACCTTGCACTAGGTATGCAAAAGAGGGGAAGTTCTCTTGTGCCCAATCCCTTGCACACTCATGCAGAGGTGAAGGAAAATATGTCCCACACAATTTAGATAGTACAAGGATTTTGGGGACCTGATCCAAAGCCTATTGAAGTCAACAGAAAGATTCCCTATGGTGTTGGATAAGCATTCAATAGGTGTTGGATAAGCATTATATCCCCCGCATTATAGTACATCATTTAGTGCAGTGTTTCTCAACCTTTTTGATACCAGGGACCGGCTTTCTACCTTCCTAAACTGTGTAAGGGAGATCTCAGGGACCGGCACTGATCCACAGACTGGTCATTGAGAAACACTAATCCATTGCATTCCAAGCCAAATTGTCCCTTGCAGTCATTTTCCAGCCTTTATTTTTCCAGGCTTTTTGTTTGTTTGTTTTTTTAACTATGATAGATTTTTTGTATTTTCTTAAAATATATACGAGAAAGTGGAGACAGATCTCCAGTTTGACATTAGTAGCTACAGGGCCCGGCTACTGTGATGACAAGGCTTCTAATGAAATTCCATCTCTTCTATTAGTAATTTTATTACTGCCTTTTCATTTGATACTTCCACTGTTACCTCAAGAAACAGAAAACTCCTTTAAGATAACTTTCCACTATTTTCACATGAATGATTTGCCAATCATAGTTTTAAGTTAGCTCCTTAAATACCAACATGAAATGTATTATATAAAGAAACACATTTTTTAGCAAAGCCAGAATTGCTGGGTTAAGCATGATGAGACAATAAATCAATAATGATCAGAGAAAGGTATATTTTATATGCATATAGTACTGCAGTAGATATATGTAACAACTAAAATCTTTTAATTCACAGAGATTCTAGGCAATCACTGCCAAAATCAACTCTGGCAAGCAAAGAATGTGTATGTATTGCCCTGATGAATACAATTTAACAAAAAAAAAGACAGAAATTGATTCTAAATTGCGCTTTTTTATTTATTCTGTCCTGCAATGGTTTTGGTACAATATATAAAGACTTTCACTTTACTGATCCACTCTGCTGGCTATTTTAGTATTCCTGTATCCACTTTGTGTTTGTGTGTGTGGGTGCACGTCTGTGTGTAGTTCAAAAGTAAAAAAATAATTAAAAAATAGCTACTTGAATAGAAGCAATTAAGTTTTATGCTCTTTTTACTGAGACATATTGGAATGTTATCATTCAGTTTCACAAAGGTGCAGGCAAGAACTTAATTTTCTCAAATTCTCAATGCCAGCAAAGTCTGTGTTATAAATCCAGGTGAAACCCAGAATATTCTCTCATTCCATCAAAATGTTATTCCCGATTTTGATTTAGACCTTCTTAGTACTATGTCTTCAGATATCTTAATCAGCCATCTGCTCCCATGAATTTCACACTTGGTCTATCTGACAAATTTCTCAGGGTAAAATCTAAAATTCACACTTATTAAAACCCTTTCCACTAATCCCCCAAACTCGGAGAGTTTAGATTTCAATCTGACATTGATTTTGGGATTTCATCCCTACAAGGAAAGAAGTCTTATCGCAGAAATGCATACACTGCACACCAGATCACTTTGTAAAACTACTTCAGGTCATGCGTCAAATCCAGTGACAGGGAACAGATATTCATACTGAGATCCAGCCTTGTGTGATGTCTAATACCAGTGAGGCATCCTAGCAGAGATTCCAGAATTGGCAACAGTTGGTTGCTGTATTTGATTCAATTCTTCAGTGTCTGATGGGTCTGGGACATTTACATGATGTGGGAATGGGAGGGCAACATGATTATGTATTTCATCTTTTATTTCAAGCTGTATAACATAAGTCTCTGGATTTAAAGCCGTTTTCTATAACAAAGCTATATATTTAATTAGATGCGTTGCCAGGTTCTTCTTTCACAACTTACTACATCTACACTGACAAAATTGAAAGTGTGTCAACTGTTACTTCTCTAAAATATTTTAACAATTCAGAACTACATCAACAGCATACAGACAGCTAATTATTTTTGTTTCTGTTAGAAATTGGATTCTATCAACAATATGGCTAGATGTTGAACAGCAAACATCGTGCATTACGGAACTAAACCAAAGTGTGCATACACACACACATACACACTCACTCACTCAAATCACCCACCCATTAACTTCAGTGGGCTTTGGATCAAACCTTAACTGATGAGGAGCCAAACTCTGTTCAGTTACCCACCTGACCTCAGTTACCCGCCTGACGGCAGTGAAATCAACAAAGACAGAATTTGTTCTGGTGGGTTAAAAGACACAGATAATCCATTACTTTAATATGCTAATCCATTTATTTATTGAATTCCATCTTTACATCAATGACTGGGTCGATAGGGTATGGACACACAATAGACACACTCTTTCTACAATTGTGGGGACAATCTTGAGACATACTTGCATACAGTGTTCCAGCAATTGAAAAACCAGGTGTAGGCTGTAGCCAGAAAGGATGATAAGAGAACGGGACAGTTCCAAGAGCTAAGATCAGAAGAGGAGAAGAGCAGGTGGAAGGACGGAAGGATAAGTCCAAATAGACAACATACAAAGCAGCCTGGCACTCAAATCCTGTTTTCAAAATCAATGTGTTCTGAGGGGCTGTCTGGAAAATTTCATGGAAAAACCAAGAGCCAAAAGTCACAAAACTGAATCTCTCCTCCCACCACCCTATTTTCTAGCCAATTCTAGGACACACTCAAATTTCTGTTTGTTCCCAGATCTTTGGCGCATTACACTGATTTTCAACCTGCTGGCACAACCAATGGGATTTCTGAAAAAAAGCATTACTCTGAAGATGGACATTGACTTCTATTTTTTTCAATTTCAGTTACTATAGTGATGTGGTCCATAGCTAAGAATGCCTAGCTAGATAAAAGACATACCTCCAGAAACCACAGAGGAATTTAAACCACTTCTGGAGTTCACATGATTACTTCTGAGTACTTTTACTCAGTAATTGTGAACATTCAGTACTTCTGAGAACTTTCAGTTTCTCAATTTCCTCCACTTGGTCAGCTTCTCGTCTCTGCTCCCCATCCTGCAAACCATTACACATGCATGCTTAACCTCACACATAAGTAACTTTTTGCAGGACTAGGTCCTATGTTTTTAATCTTTGTTTAATAACTGAGAATTGTGTCCACTTTTCCTTTCACAAGTAAGAGCCTAATCCAGCAATCTGTGATCAGAGGAATAATCCTCCCTCACACAAGTAATCTAATTGACTTCAGTGGAATTACTCCTGAGAGTAAAGTTTACTCATTCATTTACAGGTACTTACTTCTGACAGGGCTTCCAGAGTAGCTCCTTAAATCAAATTTGGTGATATAGTAGGAGTGATGATCATGGTAATTTATGAGATAAGGAAGATAACATTTAAAGGGATAATGACAGCTCCAATTTATCTCAAAATTCAGTTTTGTTAAATATGTTTTTACAAAATGTAAGATCAATAGAAGTGTTTTCTAAAAACAAAACAAAACAAAACAAAAACAACAGAAAAACACACCAGGTTGGAAACAATGCTTTTAAAACAATCGATCAATTTAACAAAAGCAAGCATTCAACCTAAATACCAAAGCATTGTGCTCAGGCATAAATACCAAACAGTAAAACTGATGAGAAAGTGATTATAAACAAAAGTGAAACTGTCTAGTCTGTAACAACTGGTACCTAGACACCACAATGGCTGGGCATACTAACAATGCACAGAGACAGCTATTCAGAAATATAATTAGTCTCTTTTCATTTTCCAAGCAAAGAGAACGGCAAAACTTAAAAAAGCAGAACAAATTTTAAAAGTATTTTTTAATCAAATGCTTTCAAGTGTTGTAAGTAAAAATTGTAAGGAAATGCATGCTTTTAAACCTGACAAAGGTTTAAATTATTGCCCAACTCTATGTTATAAATACTTAAATTATATTACAGATCTGGCAGTCTCCTTTAGAAATCAGATTTTCAGTGTTCTCTGTACAAAGAGAGAAAACTTGTAACAATCCGTCAGTTAAGATAGCAGCTCTTCTGTACTTCTGTGAAAGGCAAGGCAGGACTGAAGTTTGGCTGCCCCTTGTTTTGACTTATGGGATATTACATTGTGTTCCTATGTTACATTTTTGGAAAGTTTAAACAACAAATATTAGAAATGAATGTCTCAAATAATAGATGTTTATTTGGCTATACATTGCACACTAAGACAAACACTTACTGATGTGCAATTCTAATGTCACCCATTTCTATCATTAGTTTCATGCCATGCAGTTGTATGACATTACAAGAATTCATTTACATTCTGTGGGCAGTGGAATACCGAGACTTTGATTTTCATATTATTCTAGGTTTAGTTTTCAAGGGCAAAAAACATCCGAAATTTTTGTACCACTGATATTGCCATCTCTTTCTGCTGGCAAAAGAAAAAAGGAAGTTAATGCACTGAAGTAGAAGGTAAGGTCCATTTCTTTGCTGAACATCCAAACTCACAACTGGGTTGAGTGAGCAAACAAAGCAGATAAATTAAAGACATTTCTATTTCCCCCTCTCCATTTACTTTAAAATGGTATAATAAAGTCTGCAAAGCTCATCCTTTCCTTGGGGGCATTTTGGGCCTGACCTCATCCTTGACTGACTTCAACAGGCTTTGGAGAGAAATCAGATTTATGGAATAGGGAGGTGGCTGAATTGTTGATGACTATTGTTAATAATTAGCTTTTTATGTTGTTGTCCCACACAGCCTATTAATTTCACAGAGTGCATTGAATTCACCAAGTATGTAATAAGATTTTATTTTTGGCTTGAAATGGTAAATTTGCCAGAGCTTAAAGATGGTTCTTTAATTAATCAAAATAAATAAGTAGAGAAATACAATTGCCATGTTGTTCATGATGGGCTTCTAAGGCTCCATGAAAACAGTCTCCTTTAACTGATCTGTGGTACCTGTACCTACAAAGACATAGGGGAGGTAGAAAGAGGTGCCTATCAAATCCATGCATTACTTCCTTCCCAGCTTGCTCACTCAGAAATGTATTTACCTAACCGTAATGAAGGAGGGGCAAACAAATTTATACTAGCTATGCTTTTCTGCAGGGGTTGATACTTTGTTCAGAAAAAAAAATGTTAAATTACGCTAAATTTAATTGGACATTCCACTTGTGTACTTCGAAAGGTGGTAACTTGAAGAAAGATAAGTTGGGAGGCTCTATTTGGAATATTTGATATTTCTTTTAATACCAGCCATTTGGGGAAATCTGGTCCTTTTGAAATAGAAGTCTATTTATTCTTCATTATAAGAATATCATTCTTTTATTAGTCCCAGCAGTGTCTTATTTTTTTCCCTCTGTGTACAGAATGACAGTTTGACTGAACCAGCGTGACTCACACTTACCCTCTTGCATGCATGCATGAACCCACCTGGACACAGGTTTCCACATACACACTCGGGCATCTACTCACTCATATTTATATGCACTCCCTCATTCAGCCACGCATATGTAGAGAGGAACTCTTGTATTATTCTACAAAATGCTAATCTCAGACCCCAAAAAATCATTAACCTGGAAAAAAAGTGGTAAATATGATTCAATACAATAAATAGAATGCTGCAGAATATATATATGTGTGTGTGTGTGTATTACTAAGTATGGAAATGCAGAGTTAAATTTACCCAAACGACTTTAATTGGACTCTTGTATTTCTCAGGTAGTTTCCATGAAGCAATTATTCCAGATGCATAAAATTCTTCCTTTAAAACCAAACTACCTTAGAAGTTCTGCCAGACCTCCTGGTAGCTGGAGAAATCCTAAACACCAGTGGCCAGATTTTGTCACCATCACTCAAAGTGTGCATGATCTTATTCTGTGAGTAGTCTCATTCATTTCAATAGGAAATAAGTGGCGTAATGATATCAGAATGTTGCCTCAGATGAATACAATTGAGTTGACAAAGGTCTCTAGTTTTTCTTAGATTCAAGGGCAATTCTTAAATCATATCTGCTGATAAATTATCATGATTAGCAGATTCCTAGTTTATCAGATGATAATTGAGGTTGAGGCTCTCTAGGTTAAGAGAGCATCAGTACTTTGAACTCATTCTCAGAGTAGTTTTTTGTATGTTTGTTTCGGTGCATATCTTAGAGAACATTTGTACCTTAGAGCAGTGAAAAAAGAGAAGGAATTTATTTGTTGGGTGTTGTTCAGTTTTTATATAAGCAGTATTTATTTATAAATGAATAACATGAACAAAAGGTCATGAGAAAAGCAGAGTATGTAAAAAGGCAACATAATGAAGCAACGATAACATAACAGAAAGCATTCCAAGTGATCAAGGAGAAAATGATCAGTACAAACATGCCATCTCCTTAGAAATATACCTCAGAATGTCTTTCTCCCGTCTTTAGCATGTGTGCACAAGGATTCCAGAGTAGTGAGAAAAATACTGTTGCCCTTACTAAGTTGTGTTACACTGCATTACATTACAAAATGATCATGACAAGCTAGTCAACTACATATAGTGCAAGGTGATTATCACACTGATGAGCTGTATTTCAGGAAAAATAAGATGTAATATTCTCCAAACAAGGCAAGGCTATGCAAATGGCTGCAGATACGTAAAACTTAAGCATAAATACACAGACAAAATCATGTAATATTGTATGATGAAGTCATAATGTTGCCTTTGCTAAATCAGCTATGAGAACCAGATTATGGATCATAAAAGTCAGGTTGTACCAGATAGTTTAGTGACAAGGACAGCGATAAGAAATGCCTACTTCCACCGTTAGTTACCCAGTAAGCTACACCCTTTTATCTTGGATAAGAATATGGTCAAACAATTCCATGCTTTTAAACCATCAAGACTAGATCACTTTATCCACTATATCTGGGGTTAAATGTAAAGGTTCTCCAGTAAATGCAAAACGTAGCTGCCCAGTTTCTTTGTGAGAAAACTCCCTAAGAATACATAACACCATTGCTTCACACTCTCCATTGGTTCCCAGTTCAGTACTGGTGTCAAATGAAGGCCTGGGTCTTAATCCGCAAGGCTATTAACATTTATGAGACGTTTACATCAAATACTGCTTCAAATTCTATAACAGTCACAGATGGCTTCTAACCACTAACTTCAGTGGGAGATTATCTTGCACAATCACCACTGAGTTGAACCCCTAGTTTCAGCTTTCTCCCAAGCAAACTGAATTCCTGTAACACTGCTATAAATATCTATTTCCTAATATTGCAAAATGTCTTTCTTACCTTTTTTCAAGGTAATTGTTTCCACTTTGTGAGACAGAATTAATTGTCTTAAAATGGAATAAATTCTGAGATCTCAATAGTACAAGTGAATATAAAAAGTTATAACAAGCTTCTTATAACTGCTTATTTTCTTGAAGAATATTTACATTCTCTGAAATATTTCTTAAATTGTAATAATGTAGCTTGAATTCATAATAAAATATATTTTAACTGCCATGAAATAGTGCTTATAACTTGTCAGATCCAACACAGGTTTGTTGCCCACCCTCTCCCCCCCCCGGCAAAAAAAAAATCATAGTAATGTAGGGCTGGAAGGAACCTCAAAAAGTCAGAGTCCAGTCCCCTGTGTTGGCAGGACCAAGTAACCCTAGACCATCCCAGACAGGTGTTTGTCCAATTTGTTTTTAGAAGCTTCTAATGATGGGGAAACCATAACCTCCCTTGTAAGCCTATTCCAGAGCTTATCTACCCTTATAGTTAGAAAGTTTAACCTTTCCTCATCAGTCAGGTTTTCTAAATGTGTTATCATTTTTGTTGCTCTCCTCTGGCTTCTCTCTAATTTTTCCACATCTTTCCTACATTGTGGTGCCCAGAATTGGACAGTACTCCAACTGGGACCTCACTAATGCCAAGTAGAGCAGAACTATTGCCTCCTGTGTCTTACATACAACAATCTTGTTAATACACCCCAGAATCATGTTAGTCTTTTTTTTTTTGCCGCTGCATTACATTGATAATTCATATTCAGTCTGTAGTCCACTATAGCATGCAGAACCTTTTCACTAGTACTACCACCTAGCCAATTATTCCCCATTTTGTAGTTCTGCATTTGATTTTTCCTTCCTAAGTGGAATACTTTGCACTTGTCTTTATTGAATTTCATCTTGTTGATTCAGACCAATTCTCCAATTTGTCAATGTCATTTTGAATTTTAAACCTGTCCTCCAAAGGTGCTTGCAACCACTCCCAGCTTTGGTGTCATCTGCAAATTTTATAAGCCTACTCTCTAGACCATTATCTAAGTCATTAATGAAAATATTGACTAGCCCTGGACCAAGGACTCACCCCTGTGGGACCCCACTAGATATGCTCTCCTAATTAGAGTACAAACCATTGATAACTACTCTTTGTGTACAATGATCTTTCATCCAGTTGTGCACTCACCTTATAGTAATTTCACCTAGACAAGATTTCCCTAGTTTGCTTATGAGAATGTCATGTGGAACTGTGTCAAAAGCCTTACTGAAATCAAAATATATCACATCTACTGCTTCCCCCCTATTCACTAAGTCAGTAATCTTATCAAAGAAGGAAATTAAATTTGTATGGCATGATTTATTCTTCACAAATCCATGCTGACTATTCCTAATAACCCTATTACCTTCCGGATGCTTACAATGGTGCATGATATTTAGCATATACTGTATTTGGCATTCTGATGTTTGCAAGTGATGGACTTTTTTTCTTTTATGATCTTCTGCTCCTATTAATGAAATATCCTTTCACAAATCCTGCTCATCTTAGTCACAGGATTAGCACTCACATAAATCCATGGGACTTATTTCTGTGAGTAAAGTGAGGAGGACTTGGCTCCATACTGTCCTCTTTACAGTCAGAGCTTTGAAACTGATTAAGTAGTCAGCAGCTGCTTCCAAACCATTCTTACAAGGAACATTATTGGACCTGAAGACATCACATGACCTGCAAATATATATATAGATCTGTATTTTGCAAGGAGTTTTTCAAGATCTTGTGGTACACATGACAGATCAGTAACAAAAAAGTATACCTAATATGTAGGAGGATTTCTGTAAATCAAGTTCAATTATACAGACTACATCACTACTTTGCACTACAACATTAATTTGCTCAGCCCTAGAGTTGGGTACTGCAAAAAAAAAAAAAAAGAATTGCCAGCGTTTGTTCAAATAAAATCCATCATCATCTAATCTCAAAGAAAAATAAAACCATATCAGATAGGTAATTAGTCAGACCACAAATAATGAATGACGAATAGTTAAATATATAGTCAAAATAAATATATAATGAACAATCCATGAACAGTATAAATCTTCAAATTTTAAACTAACAAATTCTTAAAGGTCAAAGCATTTTTGCAGATAATTTGAGAACTAGATGGCAAAATTAGTTGACTAATTAGCTGTAAATAGTTCATGTAACTTTATCAATTAGACATCACTTTGGGATCACTTATCTATCACTTGTTTCCCCAGAAGTCTCCTTTCAATTCATGGAGTATTTGCTTTCATTTTAATATGTAGCCACTATTTTTAATGATTGCCTAAAGTTCTTCCCAACACTATATTCAGTATGCCAGGGACAATCTGCACTGGCTACACAGCGTTACCTCATCTCACAAGAATTCTAAAACAGCTACATGCTCTCTATGGAGATTTTTGGACGTAATTTCCTGTAAATTACAGAAGCTTGTAATACTTCTAGTCATGAAACAGAGATATACTGAATTATTTTTGGACTGTTGAAAATATATTCTGCATCAGTAACAAATAGTAGCTTCTTTTGTTAAAGCAGCTTTTTAAATACTATTTCCCTGCTGGAATTCAATAGTAGTTTTGCTATTATTCATTTACTCCTCGTACCCTTCCTAACAAAATCAGCCTTGCTTGCAAAAAATCAGTAGAGTCATTATAAAATGTGTTTGCTATAATTAAGGAGGCAGGAGGCTTATTTTCATGTGGCAGGCTGCATTAAAATCCCAACCAACATCAGGACTGCTTTAGCACTACCTCAGCGTTACCAGTTATTCAGTGCTGTATACATCCAGTGCTGAAGCTCGTTGTATTTTATTTCTTTAGCAAGTCTTTTGCTCTCCTAAACAATGTTTCTGTATCACTTCCTGACTCCATCAAGAAGCTAGAGTGAACCCTTTTGTCAATATTTGTCAAATGTCCTCAGTCTTCTGAGATCCAAGTTCTGAAGGAGGTGGAGTGAACTGGCTATGTCATTATTCCCCCACCTCAACTTGTTAAGGAGGGAAGAAAGAGTTTTAAAATGAAGAAAAAGGGGGAGGGGGGGAGGCTATCACACAACCTTATTCTGTAGAGTTCTCAAAACAAAAATCAAGTGTAAATTTTCTACCAAACTAAATAAGGCAGGCCAAATATAGTTTAGGCACCAATCCTGCAAATTCTTATGATGCGCATAGCTTTATACATGTGAGTACTCCACACTGCATTCAAAGATGAACCTATTCACATGAATAAAGTGACTCATATGTAAGTGTTTGTAGGAGGAAGACAACAACTGCTTTCAGTCAGGGACTGTGCCTTCTTCTATGCTTGTGCAGCCTCTGAAATATTGTGGTGTTACCAGAAACAAATATCAATGATAAACAAGCTGAGAACTTATTTGTTTATTCTGAAATAACCACATTTGATGCAGGGCACAGAACATTTTTCACTATGGTTGATATATGCTTGGTCAAGTTTGGTTCATGTTAAATTTGCTTGGAACACATCCAAACCAATTTGATTAAGCATGCAATTACTGAGACAAAGACTATACCAGACACCACAACAGACTGAACAGAACAACGGGGGAAAAACAGCATAAATTACCTTAAATAACAGCACATATTTTAGTGTAATAACTGTGTTCGAAGAGAAAGGTTTGAAACATAGTGATTTCTTTTTAGCATCATTTATTATCACAGTGTTTGGTAACTGCAGAACACTTAAGGATCTGTCACATATAGTGGGGTTTAACATGTCGGTCATTTTGAAGTGCATTGTGCCACAAGTTAGCACAGAAATGATAAGCACAAAAGAGGTCAGATATTTCTTAGTAGAATTCCCCATGATTGACAGTGGGACTGCATAGAAACTTCACAATATGGCCCCTGGAATATTATTTGTTTTCCTCAGAATATTTATCTATCATTACTGATTCAAAGGAACTGTTAAAAAAGTAACATTTCCATGATTTTGAAATGTTTATTAGTTAATAAAAAAGACTGAAAGAAGTGAAAGAATTTATCTGGCACGCATTTAGGATACAATCCTGCTCTCAGTTAAGTCAATGAAAAATTTCCAGTTTGTTTCAACAACAACAGGTTAAGTTCCAGAGTCTTTACTATAAACAAACTGTTTATCTTTCTTATTCCCCCACCAATATATAAAATACATGATTGGGACTATATACCCATAACTGGGGAATGGTAGGTGAGCCCCAGGACATATGCACACACTGGAGGTTCTGCACACTGCATCTCTGGGGCCCATGCTGCTGTGAGATCCCCTACACATTTAGCCTGAAATTACAAGGTGTGGTCAGTTGCCAGCTGGTGCCAGGAGGAGGCACTCCAAGAGTCTTGACTGTGCAGAAGCTATGTTCCAGCAAGTAGGACTTATATATTTTGTCTTTCTTTTCCCAAGGCTAGCTGGAAACTGGGTATGAAGTGAGAAGCGGAACGCAACACACAGCACTAGATGCATTACACAGTCCTGTGCCTAAGCACCACCATACTAGCTAGGGCCATACCAAATTCATGGTCCATTTTGGTCAATTTCACGGTCTTAAGAGTTTAAAAATAATAATGTTCATGATTTCAGCTATTTAAAACTGAAATTACATTGTGTTGTAATTGTAGGGGTCCTAACCCAAAAAGGAGTTGTGGGGGGTGGGGGAGGGTCACAAGGTTATTTTAGGTGGGGGTTGCAATACTGTTGCCAGCAGGGCAGCCTTCAGACCTGGGCAGCTGGAGAGCGATGGCTGCTGGCTGGGAGCCCAGCTCTGAAGGCAGAGCTGCTGCCAGCAACCGTGCAGAAGTAAGGATGGCATGATATGGTATTTGCCACCCTTACTTCTGCTCTGCTGCCTGCAGAGCTGGGCCCTCAGTCAGCAGCCGCCACTCTTTGGCCACCCAGCTCTGAAGGGAGCAGCATATAAGTAAGGGTGGCATGGTACGGTACTGCCACGCCTACCTCTGGGGTGCTGCTGCTGGGGCGCTGCTTTCAGAGCTGGGTGCCCAGACAACAGCCACCACTCTCCAGCCACCAAGCTCTCAAGGCAGCACAGAAGTAAGGGTGGCAATACCATGACCCCCCTAAAATAATCTTGCGACACCCCCTTCCAACTCCCGTTTTGGTCAGGATCGCCAGTTTGAGAAACACTGGTCTCCTCCCGTGAAATCTGTATAATATAGGATAAAAGCACACAAAAGACCAGATTTCACGGGTGGAGACCAGATTTTATGGCCTGTGATGAGTTTTTCATGGCTCTGAATTTGGTAGGGCCCTAATTATAGCTATGGGTAAACAGTCCCAACCAGGGACTAAATGGTGAAGGTGGCTATCCCTTAGTATGAAGAAGTACAACTTCTCAAAGCAACAAGTTAGAACCTAGCTAGGGGTTAAATAGCTGTGTCCCCACCAGTTGCCCTGCTTGTTGCAGCTTTCTGTACCAGCTGGGCATTTGTCTGGCCAGCGTGAGAGACTGGGATTGGCCAATGCACCAGCAATTCCCTCTTAAACCCATTTAGTGTCCAGGCAGGCCATTTGTCTCACACCAATTCCTGCAGTGGCAACGGGGGAAAATAGAGGATGCTATTGGGAGCCTCCAGTAAAAAATCTGCATGCATGGTGGCGTGAGCATGATGGATGCTCATCATAGCCACTGCATCCTGTCCGTGCGTCAGAGCAGGGACAGAGCTGCTCTCCCCAATCTAAGGTAAGGGTATAAAAGGATTCCAAACAATGCCTGCTCCATTTTCTTACCCAGTAGCTTACTGCAGCTGGGTGATCATCCTTGCAGATTTTAACACCAGGGTCGTTTGTAATCAGACAGCCTGGAAAAATATCAGCCATCATGGCATTAGCGACAAAAACTCCAACAGTACTCTTCTTACCACCTGCACTGCCAATGGATTAATCATTACCAATCTTGTATTCCAGCAAGTGAACAAATTTAAAACAATCTGGATTTATCCTCATTCCCGCCACTGGCATTTGATAGACTTTTTCACACTGTGCCAGAGTGATCTGCAAATGTCAGACTGACCAGTGTGACGAGAGGTACGGACTGTTGGTCTGATCATAGCCTGGTCCGGACCAAAATGCAGCTAGTTATCGGTTCCAAGAAGTTTTGGCAGCAAGCCAAAACCATAAAGAAATGTAAGGTCCAAAAGCTCAAGCTCTTAGATAACACAAAGAACTGCAGCAAACATTTTCAGAAGGTTTTCCATCATCAGACAGCTCTATAATGGATGTTGAGGCTGAGTGGAGACGGCTTCGCAATATAACCCTCAGTTCTGCCAGTGACGTGCTAGGTTTTAGAACAAGGAAACATCAAGATTGGTTCAACAAAAATGACTCAGATAATGCACATACTTGACTCGCTGCATGTGGAACATAAAACATGGTTATCTGACAAGACTTCGACCACTAAGAAAGCCACCTATCACAGCTTTAAGCAATCTGCCCAGTCTAAGCTGCATAAAATGAAAGATGATTGGTGGAAACACACAGCAGAAAATATCAAACAGGCTCCATCCAGAAAGACCTTAAACATTTTTACGATCAATTGCAATGTTTTTGGTCCCATATCTCTTGGTAGCATTCCTATCCATAGAGCAGATGGCAATATACAACACCCAGCCAAGAAAGCCATCATCAATTGCTGGGCTGAACAGCTCAACAGTCAATTCAAACTGCTGCTGTCAGGATCCCAACAAGGGCAGTCAGGGCTGGGGCAAACCTCAGGCTGGGAGGAGCCAAGAAGTTCATAGTCAGATCCAGGCCAGAGTCAATACAAGGGTCAGAGTCTGAGTCAGTTTCAAGTCCGAGGCAGGGGGCTAAGCCCAAATCAAGCCCAGGTCAAGCCAGGAATTCAAGAGCAAGGGACAGGAATGGTCACGGCAGCTACAGAAGATCCATGCTGTTGCCTGGGCACTTCCTGGAATGACCCCTTGGGCTTATGTAGAACAGGGTGGCAATCAGTAGCCATGGGGCTGCTGTCTGTCAAATGCTTGAGGCAGAATTTCCTATGATCTGTGTCCACAAGCGGACCATAGGAAATGGAACACAAATTGTGTACAGCTGCTGCTGGGTGGAAACCTAGAGACACCAGCTGCCTAGTAGCTCAGTAGGCCTGGGTTTTAGACCCATGGGACCTTAAAGCTGTTATAGATAGTCTACCACAGTTCCCAACACACAAAGAAGTAACTAGATTGTTAAGTATTATTGAGACAGAAGTCACTATCAAACTTGTTTCAAGGAAAGGCACCAAGCTTAGATGGAATTCTGCCAAAAGTCTATAAGGACAGTGGTTATCATATCTCAAACGTTCATGCAGCTCTGCATGCCATCTAGGATCAGGAGACCATGCTTCAAAGATGCCTCAGTTGTCCATATATACAAACATAAAGATGATGGAGCAGTCTGAGACAACTTGCTTTTTTCCATTGATGTGAAGATTTTGGTGCATTCTTGCTCAATAGACTCTCCACCATCACTGATCAAATCATTTCAGAGTCAGCATGGTTTTTGTGCAGGACGCAGAAGAGCAGATACTATTTTTGCTGCTCCCCAAATACAGGAAAAGTGCCAGGAACAAAACCATGACCTCTGTGTGTGGTGTCTGTAGACGTGAGGAAGGCCTTCGATGCTGTTAGTTGCAAAGGTCTTTGGTGAATCTTGCACATAGTTGGGTGCCCATATAAATTCATAATGAAAGCATGCTGGCTAAAGTGCTGGAAAATGGCACTTCTTCAGAGCCTCTCTGTCAAGAATGAAATTAAGTAGGGCTGTGGGCTTGCACCTATGCTATTTACCATTCTCTTTGGTGGTATGCCACTAGGTTCTTTCAAACACTGCAAATAGGTTTTGGGTGTTTGAGGCCTATCTTCTGAAGTGCTAGTTACCCACAAGTCCAAACTGAAGATAATGGGACTTGCAGATTTTCTGTACCTATGGTCTCCCAAAAACCATCACAGATTTGTATACAGCTGTGGAACAAGGGCACATTTTTGTGGTATTGGTGTTTATGTAGACAATATTGAGATTCATATCCTAGAAGCATGCTTAATACTACATAAAAATGGGGATTTTGTTCAAAGAAAGTTAAAACAGGAGGAGAGACCTGCCTAGAGATGTTATGGATGTATCAATGGAAGCTACCGTGACAGTTTCCTCCCAACCCTTCCTTCCATCCAGAATTCAATATGAGCCATACTGTCTGAAAACCAAAACGGTTATGTTTTGTAGTGCTCTACAGTGCACATGCTCTGGGAGGGGAAATGGTAAGGAAGGATTTCTGATTTTTTTCCAGCTTCAAAGGGGTTATTAAAAAGAAAAAAAAATAAGAAAACAATTGTGAAAAAATGCATTTTCAAAGGATTTCAACAGCCTAATATAATAGTTCTCAAACTTTTTTCCCCCTTCCTCCATATTCTGGATCACTTTTTATGGTGAACCATTTCCCCTCTCAATCCCAATTTCACACCTTCCTTGAGGTGAGATGAACACGATCATATTAGAACTGTATTAAGTTTAAAATACACTCATTTTAATGTTATGTGTGAGTCAGGAATCAGGGCCTGCAGCAAAGACGGTCTCCAGGCAAACTAATATGCACAGCTGGCCTGTAGTAGGCTGCCTGATTGGTTCGCTACTCCGCTTGGTTTGAAGGGTCAGCAGATTGGCTCAGCAGCAGTAGAAGTTCAGTGCCTACTCAAAGCATTTGCACATGGCTATAAAGGCTCCTTTGCCTGATTGTTCCCAGCCCTGCTCGCACCTTGTTCCAACCTCACTCCTGCCTTGGCCCCAGCCTTGGCCCTTCCTTGCTTAACATCCAGATAACTGAGTCTGAGCCTTGGCTCCAGTTCCTGACCCCTGACTTCAGCTTTTACCCATGGCTCTGGCCTCTGACCCCATGCTCCGACTCCAGGCTCCTGACTCCAGCTCTGACCACTAGGAGTGACTCCTACTGACCACCAGACGTGACTCCCGTTCCAACCACTAGGCACTACACTCATTTGCCAGTTACATGACAGGATGTGGTTGTTTTGGTTATAACTCTCAATATTGTATCTGAGTTGTTTATTTCCTCTCTTTCTCTGATTCTAGGACTATATATTTATTAATATTGACTCTTCAGTTGTTTCTTGTAGTCCCCAAACCCTAAATATAATAATAGACTCAATGAGTAAAATCTATTTAGCTTGACAAAGAGAAGATTAAGGGGTGACTTAATTACAGTTTATAAGTACCTACATGGGGAACAAATATTTAATAATAGCCTCAATCGATCCGAGAAAGGCATAACATAATCCAACAGCTGGAAGCTAAAGCTAGACAAATTCAGACTGGAAATAAGGTGTAATTTTTTCAGAGTGGCAGTAATTAGCTATTGGAACAATTTACCAAGGGTCAAACTGGATTCTCCATTATTAACAGCTTTCAAATGAAGGTGGAACTTTTTAAAAAAAGATCTATTCTAGGAATTATTTTGAAGACGTTCTCTGTCCTGTGTTGCACCGGAGGTCAGTCTAGAGGATCACAGAGGTCCCTTCTGGCCTTGGAATCTGTGAATCTCTTCAGATTGCTTTGCAACCTGATTTCTGTCCACTTGCGTGATTGCTAACCCTCCAACTTGTTGTCAGCAGAAGAATCTCATCCCAGCTGGATTTTCAAAGAAACACCAGTAATCATTCATACAGGTGCAGACAGGGATTTGTTTAGGGAGTTTCCTAGACCAAAAAAAACTTCTGGAAATCCTGAAAGGGCTGCAAGTACAACAAATGTCATTACATGATGGCCGATGGATGCTTCGCTCCTGTGACAAAGGATGCTTTAAATGCCACCAAGAAGAGCTCTCTGCACCACAGCTTGAAAACCTCAGTCTAACATATCAGAAAACAGGAAAATTCAGAATTATAAAGATAATTCCCTGCATTACCAGGCCCGGATTAATGCAGGGGCTTTAGGGGCTGCAGCCCAGGGCCTCGGGCTAAGAGGGACCTGCAGGCCCATGGGCCAGATACAGCCCACTGCTTCTTTTCATCCGGCTCGCGGCAAGTCTCCGCCCTGCGGGCCGGACACTGGTCCCCGAGTCTCGGCGCCCACCGGAACCCCGGGGCTGAAACCACGAGCGTTGGCTCACCGATGTGCCCCTGCAGCCTCTAGCTGAGAGGCATTCAGGGAATCTATGCGTGCTGCCCTCGCCCCCAGTGCTGGCTCCGCAACTCCCATTGGCCGGGTACCGCAGCCAATGGGAGCTACGGGGGTGGCACCTGCGTGCACGGGCAGCGTGGATCACGCAGAGCGGCCTGGCACCTCTGCCTAGAGGCCAGACATGCTGGCCACCCTCAGGGAGCAGATCAGCGCGGAGTCAGGGCAGGCGGGAATCCTGCCTTAGCCCTGCTGCGCTGCCAACCAGGAGCTGCCCGAGGTAAATGCCTCCCGGCTGGAGCCTACACCTCCTCCTGCATCCCAACCCCCTACCCTAGCCCAGAGCCCCCTCCTGCACCCAAACTCCCTCCCAGACCCTGCACCCCCACCTGCACCCCAACCTCCTGTTCTAGCCCTGAGGCCCCTTCTGCACCCAAACTCCTACCCAGAGCGTGCACCCCAAACCTCCTGCTGCACCCCAACCCCCTGTCCCATCCCTGGCCCCACCACAGAGCCCATCCCCTCAGCTGGAGCTGCACCCCTCCTGCACCCCAACCCCCTGCCACAGCCTTGAGCCCACTCCCCCACTCCAAACCCCCAGGGGCCTCACAGGAGAGTTAATTCAGCCCCGTCCATTACATCTAGTTCACTGAATTTGCTCTGTAAAAAAAAATGCACCCACTCTAAGTACACAGCCAGCAAAGTGCTGAGCTCATCAATCCTCATTAACTTCAAAGAGAGCGGATGGTGTCACCACCTTGCAGCCTTTAACTAATAGGAAACAAAAAGTTGGCATTAAGGGAGCAGTCTCATAACTTTCCTTATTTGGTTATGGTCTGTCACACCCTGAACACTTATGGTTAAAGTATGACAGACTGAACAAAGAGTTTTCACAGGGCACACCTCAAAACAGTCAACAAATTATTCCTTCTATTCTATTAAGTTAACTTAAAATAAAGTTATAATAATAATGATAATATAAATGAGGCCAGTGTATATATTTGAATGGTATACAGATTGCGCCAAAGAAACACAAAGTCAAAGAACTAAAGTCAAGGTCAAAACAAAGGAGGGGGGAAGTTTAGGCCTATGGCTAGTTCTAAATCAGCCCTACTGACAGCTGTTACACAAAAATCTCATCACACATATACACACAATATTGGATTTTTTCTCTCAGTTCGAAGAGAACAGAGGCAGATTTTCAGCACAGGTACTGGTTATGACAAGGGCTAGTCAATTTCTCCAACTCCAAAAGGCTGATGTTCAATCAGGATTAGGAGATAAAGAGATTACACATTGTTTTTTTTATTTTGTTTTGTTTTAATTCCCTTTGTATTTTGTACTCGGGATACTCAGAACTGCAGTCCCTTTGACATCGTTTGAAGATATTGCTTAAAAATATCCAAGGAAATGTTGCTAATAAAAGTATGTTTGTTTTCAAAATTCTTCCTTTAACAGGTGAATAAAAAAAAGAAAAATACTTGCTTAAATTATGATACAATTGGTGCTAGAATTAGCCCTGATTCAAAGAGATGTGTATGTACTATTTATGTCATCACACTTGTTATAAGAAAAATAATGACTTCAGTTACTGCTGCAAGTAATCTAGCAAAGGTTTGCAAGAAACATATTAAAAAGTGTACCATTACAATGGAATTCTTGGTAATTTAATTAAGAATTGAACAACAGCACCCGGTGTGAAAGTTACACAGCAGGGTCTCTCTAAATGTGCTGTAATATACAAGCTAGACTAGACTTGCTAGAATTCAACAAAAGCACTAAGTATGCCATGGAAACCTTGCAAAGTAGGGGGTTTCTGGGCAAAATGGGAAACAAAGCCTTGCTCTTAGAAGAGCCAATCGTTCGTTTCTGAAGTCCAACTGCAAAGACCATTCGCATACAATTACTGTCCACCATTCCATCTTAATATGTCCATGCCAGATGCAATTTCAAGTCATTACTCACAAAGCAGAAGCAATGCAAAACCCGGCTGGTGTGGGCCACAAATGTTAGCTGTTCCGCGCATATAACAGTGACCAAGTTTAAATGGTTTGTGTGGTTCTATTTGATTTTTATTCACCTGTTCTGACCTAGTTGCTATGGGTATGTATTTAAATAAAATGTATATCAAAGTGTACTTTCTATTTCTTTGTTTGCATCTCCCTTTTACTCCCCCATTCACACACACTATTATTTCCTTGCCAAAAATCCATTTCTTAGAAAGGAAAATGTACTGAAAGGTTTTAAATTTAAAAAGAAGAACACGTTGGATTGGCTCTTCGAATCTGCATTACAGGCCACTGTGATTTCTTGACTGCACCTTAACATTATGTTTTAAATAAATTGATACAGGAAACATAGGCATTTGTAACTTCACATCCAGCTGAATAAAAATGCCATTCTGGACCAAAGTCTGCCTAAGTAATATACATCAGATATGTTCATTAACAGATAAAGGAATTCATTCAGCATGTTGCTAAGTAGACTGCCTCTACTAAAGAATTCAAGTGTTTTAAGTACAGCTCATATCTGACTCGGATTTGGCAATTTTGAGCTCTTTTCTATACTCTGGAGGATTAACCCCTTTTATATCTTGAGGGGGAATTAAACCTGCTCTGTACTTGAACAGATGTACTTTCCAACCAGCTGAACTGCCACAGAATAATTCTGGTAGCTGGTAAAAAGAACTGACTGAACATCTGCTAGTATGTGGAACTACAGTGCTTACTCCCTGTCTTCAGGTTTTAGCTTTAGTTTCTGTCCCCAAATGGTTGTGCAGTTTTGATGAGAGAGAGTTTATAAAATAGCTGTTATGATCCACCCCAGAAGCATCTGCATTTCAGTGGATAGGGTGGTGGGTGAAGAGAGGATAATTAGTCAGATAAATGGATAGGGCCAAATTCTTCCACAGCTATAACTGTATAATCCCACTGAATTTTACAGGGTAATACAGCTATAACATAAGGTATAATCTATCAATATATTTTAAAAAGTGACTCAGGAGTCGTTTAAGATGAAAGACACTCTCTGAATATAATATAACCAAATGGTTATAAAGACCTGGTCACTTCGGATTTCATGAATTCAGAACAGTTTCTTTAATTCTGGGGATTGGATAATGAAAGGATAAGAATAGCGCAATAGACAGAATTTTGAACTCTGGGCAATAATGTAATACCAATGTATAATTAAAAAAAAAACCATAAAAGGTCATTTTCAATTTCTAAGGCAATTCCTTGAGAGAACCTAGTGACAAACTAATCCACGCAACATTCTGACACCTCAGAAGCCCTAAAAGATCCCAATGCTGAGATATGGCCCTGAGAGGACACAAATATAAATCGTTCTCAAAGACAGGAAAGAGAGAATACTAACACTGACAGAGTTGACATTCTTTTTGCCTCAGCAGAAAATACATCCTTACTTCCTATGTTCAGTAACTTCTATTACAACCTGAATGTCTGCTAATGGACTTCTAAAGGAAGAATCAAATTGATCTTGTAGGGTTGAAATACATGTTTTTCTGCTGATAGGTCAAGAAAAGATAACCTCTGTAATAAGTTCAACCATGTCAATTAACAATCCCACTATCACCAAGAAGATATAATAGCATAAATGATGGATCCCAAAAATAAAGATAGGTTTCAGAGTAGCAACCGTGTTAGTCTGTATTCGCAAAAAGAAAAGGAGTACTAGTGGCACCTTAGAGACTAACCAATTTATTTGAGCATAAGCTTTCATGAGCTACAGCTCACTTCATCGGACGCAGTGAGCTGTAGCTCACGAAAGCTTATGCTCAAATAAATTGGTTAGTCTCTAAGGTGCCACTAGTACTCCTTTTCTTTTTGAAAAATAAAGATGTTAACCAAGATTTTTAGTTCCCCCTGAAGACACTTTAAAGGTGACTGATTTTGACAAAGTGCTGAACATCCACCCTCTTAAAATCAGGCCCCTTTAAGGAGTCTCAAGTTGGGCATCCAAAAAAAAAACCAACAACAAATCAGGCAAACCAACCAACCACAGGACACCTGAAGTAAATAGTCATTTTTATGAAAATTTTGGGTATTGAATCTTTGTTTGCGTCAGGATTTCCCTTTGATTCAGTTTGTATATCCTAGAAATCAAACGAATTAGGAAAATTACCTATTAGGTACTCCTTACACTGTGAGTAACTATAGGCAATAACTGGAGACAGTTACTACTAACACAGATTTCCCACCGAACTCAATGAGAATTTTGTGTGAGTAAGGAATGCAGAATCAAGTCCTTGGGCTTTATTTGCTTCTTTTTTGGAGATAAAGTATAATTGTAACTGAGATTTTTTTAAAAAGGCCAAAAACAGGCTCCTTCAGCATTTCTTTGACTGTAGAGTTTCTTATTCATGCTCTTAAAATCATATTAATGCCAGTGTATATTCAAAGGTAGACTGAAACCTTCCTTTAATTTTACCTGTCATAGTGTCCTCCCACATGACCCCTGCTCAGTTCTCTTTTTAAAAGAGCAGAAATGATTGAACTGTCTCTTTGATGCTT